>NC_047110.1:4949189-5060411 GCF_902500255.1 Thalassophryne amazonica
AGCTGTTTATTTTTGCTGTTCTCATTTCTGTTATTATTTGTTGTGCTTTAATATCGGGTTTTGCTTTCTGTTAATTATTTAGTCTTTGCTTTTTTTTTCTGACTACTTGAGTTCCAGTCTTGTTTTGTCTTTGTGTTTATTTTCTTATTGTTCTCTGATTAGTTCTCATGTTCATGTCTGGTTCAAGTTCCTGTTCATAGTCGTATAGTCTCTCTGATTTTTCTTCTCTGTTTTCCTCACACCCGTCTCTTTGTTTTCACTCTATGCCCCTGCACCTGCCCTTGTGTCTTTGTCCGTCACTCATATCTGATTGTGTTGTCACTTCATGGCTCTGCACCAGCTCTTGTGTCCTCGTCTCTCACTGTGACCCTTTCTGCTTTGTGTTTTCTTCCACTCACGCTCTTGCACCTGTTCACGCATATTTGTGTCTTACTTCACTCCACCTTGTGTTGACCTCCCTCACTATCCTCCCCCTTTCTTGACCATTCACCTGCATGTGCACCTTGTTAACTATTTAATCTCCTCCCAGCCACCACACCTCTGCTCATTTGTTGTCTTTGCTCAATCACCAGCTCTTGTATTCAGTCCTGTTTTTGCCTTGTCGTGTACCTTGATCTTGCTTCGTATTTTTGACTGCGCCTTTGTGCCTCATTCCTGATGTCTATGTTTGCCTCTACACTCTGAACCCTGCTCAACCATGAGTGTGTTTTTGCCACGCCCTGTTTGTACTTCTGATTCGCTGACTGATCACCTGTGTATTGTACCTGAACCTGAATTAAAGACCATGATTTCTTTTACACCCAAGCCTAGTCCAGGAGACTGCATTGTGGGTCCTACCGGTCCCGGTGCCTGGCACCTGTCCTCCGTGACACTATAAACACAAACAACATGAACTGTAACACAAATAAACAAATACCCTTACACCTATTTTATAGCATTTTTTTTTTTTAGCTATTACAAGCAGGAAAAACTTTAGTGTTGCTTAACCACATGACCAGCCAATGCATTTCAAGGGTGCAACGATTTACCCAGACTGACTCCAAATATGAACAAATTAAGTACTTCTATTTACTTTTTTGGTTTCTTGTGGCATTTTTGAAATGCAGAAATGTGCTCCGTCCTCAAAACAGGATGATGGTGAAAAAACACAAAGAAAAACAACTGTCAAAGATGCGACAGCGAGACAACACTTACAAATGATGATGACAGGAGGTGACAGGCAACACGCGATAAGAAGCAAAATACTGACAGGACAGGAAGTAAATGACGGGCAGTGAGGGAGCAAACTGGTGTGGCTTAAATACAATAAAGCTGATTGCAAAACAGGTGTAAGGATTACATGAGGAAAGGAAATCACAAGTAAATCACAAGTAAAACAACCATCAAGATAACTGTGATAATCAACAAAGAACTTAAGACATCAACAGAAACCGATGCACTACTGAACTCAGTCAGGAACAGAAATACAATAAAGACGGGGTGAAAAATAAATGACACAAAGTACAATGAAGAAACATAACCAAAGGCCGAGAGGTGGAACCCTCTGCAACATGGAACTGTCAGATGCCACGCACAGCCTTCAGGCGTAACCAAGACGACTGCACGTGGCTGGAGAACAGGTGGATGAGACAATGGGAGAAATGCTCATATATACACCCACACACACATACCAGGACTGAGATACACAGAGGGATATGAGCACTATAAGCACATTCACTCACATACACCCACACACAGACTCAAACATACACTGACACATAGGGGTGGATATTGATAAGATTTTATCGATATTGATGCCATTATTGATTCTGCTTATTGATCCGATTCCTTATCGATACCTCTTGTGAATTTTGTACTAAAAGTAGGCTTTACAGGTTTTCTATGTATTTCACTGAGTCTTAAAGTAAATAAATATGAAATTAGTCACTGTATCCTTGATCTGAGGACATAAATAAAAATAAACAAAATGGTGTTTCACTTTGAAGTTATTAATTCTGACTGGATTCTATCGTTCTAACTTGACTTCTCAGAGAGCTGCGCAGCGTTTGGAGCTGTGTGAACAGAACGGAGGACGATTCTTGTTTCTTTCTCGCAACAAGACAGGAGTCCCAGTTAGTAACTTTAATCCGTGACTCACGATTGACATATTCAGGGATGAAAGTGGTGAAAAACAAAAAAAGCTGAAACCCAAAATTACCCCCAACACCACCTGCACGAAAATGCTTGAATTCTAGAAGCTCTGAAATGCAATCTGGGACTATTCCAGACAATAAACTGCAGTGAGTGCATATATAAACAAAAATACATTTAAAAATATTACAGTTTGTAATACATTTGACTCTTTTACAACCATAATGGATGGAGTGGGGTTTTTTGAAGTCTCTTTAGGTTGTTGGGGAAAGGGCTCAAGCACAAGGGCAAGTTCTTTCAGTACTTTTTTGCAGTGAGTTTTGTGTATCCACGTTGATCTTTCTGTGACCTTGATGGTGTGTCGTCAATTGCACGTGGAAGGGGCCTATCCAGTGATGATGATTCCAGCGCTTCTTTCTCAGATTCTTTACGTTCACAAAGTCTCCAGGACAGATATCATGGAGTGGTTGTTCAGCTGAGAACAGAAGGGCTGCCTTCACTCGAGACCTGCACACAGAAAGAGCTTGTAAAAGCTTAATGCAAGAAGACACAAGATTGTGATCAATAAACGCTGCATCTTCCCCTGTCAACACCTTGGGACAGAGTCCTGTGTGGGTGGTCTTCCAAACAGGATTTCAAAGGGTGACAGATTAAGTCTCTGTCGTGTGTGAAATCTCATTTGCATTAGAGCCAGTGGTAAACATTTTACCCACTGTTTCCGTGGAGCATTTTGCCAGTTTGTTTTTAATGTACCATTCTCCCTCTCTGCAGCTCCTCCTGATTGTGGATGAGAGCTGCAGTGATTTTTAAGCTCAGTGTCCAAGACAGCACTCAGCTCTTTGATCACTTCATTCACAAAGGATGTGAGTGAAGCAAGATCAGCCACCGGAGTGGGAGGAGCGGAAACAGACACAAGGGTAAGAACAGGGGCCTGAAGGGCAGCCTTCATAGCAGCATAATCAGCAAAATTATTACCTAACGAAATTGGGTCAGTGTGGGAAGTATGGGATGAGCACTTGGAAACAGCAACAGAGAAAGGTCGAAAAATGGCGTCCAAGAGAGATGAAACTGAAGGATGGAAGAGCCATTGGACTTCAGAAACCCTCGGTGAGGCCAGAGGGCACCAAAATCAAGTGAAATGAAATGGTTTGGCAGAATCTGGGATACCCAAAGTGAGAGCGGTCTGCAAGTGAAAGCGTCTCCACATCAGGAGACCAGTGTAATCTGATGGGAGCAGAAAGCTTCATCATGATCTCAATGGGGTTTCCAAGCAGGAATAATCAGGAATGAAATTCCTACAATAGGAGCACATCCCCAGAAAAGACATTTGTTGTTGTTTTTTGAAAATTTGAAGCTTCCCTCAGCATTTGTGCGTGTGCACGTGTACGCTTCTCCCCTGACACATTCAAGATCAGTTCTCTGCTCACAGTCTGAAAAAAGCTTTTGGACACAAAGTTTCCCTGTTTCTCCTTTTGGCCAATGAAAGTAACTTCAGCCTTCACAAAGTGTGATTTTTTTTAGTGACACCTTTTGTCCCCACTTTGTCAGGTGTGAAAGAAGCAACAAAGTGTTGTGCTCACACTGCTCCTTAGAAGGAGACACAATCAGCAAATCATGCACATACTGCAAGCGTGCGGGTCCCTGTGATAAGGTCAAAGAGGTCAAGCTGTCAGCCAAAGCCTGACAGAACACGTGAGGGCTACTAGTGAACCCTTGAAAGTAAAAGCGAACCAGAACTGAGAATCTGGATGAACAGGAACAGAAAAGAAAGCATTAGAGAGGTCTACCACGGAGAATTGAGAATCAGCCGGGACTTGAGACAGAATTGTGTGTGGATCTGGTCCCACAGGAGCTGGTGGTATGATTGCAACATTTACTGCTTGCAAATCTTGAACAAAACACCATTCAGTGGGTTGTCCTGCAGGACGAATATTTTTTACTGGGAATATTGCCCAGTTGCCCTGACCTCCCACCTCATGAAGACCATGGAGCGGCTCGTCCTGTCTCACCTCTGCACCATGGTGAGTGACACCCTGGACCCACTGCAGTTCACCTACAGGCCCAACATCGGGGTAGATGATGCTGTCACCGACCTACTGCAGTGAGTGCTCACCCACCTGGAGACCGGCGGGAGCGCTGTCAGTCATGTTCTTTGATTTCTCCACAGCTTTCAACACCATCAGACCGGTACTGCTGTGGGGGAAGCTGGAGGATGCAGGTGCGGATGGACATCTCGCTGCCTGGACCATCAACTACCTCACTGACCGCCCACAGTACGTGTGGCTGCGCGGCTGTCAGTCTGAGGTGGTAAGGTGCAGCACCGGGGCCCCCAGGGCACCGTCCTCTCACCTTTCCTCTTCACCCTTTACACCTCGGACTTCGCCTACAACACGGACAGCTGCCATCTCCAGAAGTTCTCTGATGACTCCGTCATTGTGGGTCGTGTGTCTGAGGGGAACGAGCTGGAGTACCGGTCGGTCATCACAGACTTTATGGACTGGTGTGAGCGCAACCACTTGTGTCTCAGCACCAGTAAGACGAAGGAGATGGTGATCGACTTCAGGAGGAAACCACCACCTCACCCACAGTGAACATCCAGGGGGGGACATAAAGACTGTGGACAGTTTCAAATACCTTTGTGTTCACCTCAACAACAAAATGGACTGGACTCACAACACTGACGCCCTGTACAAAAAAGGCGAGAGTCACCTCCACCTCCTGAGGAGACTGAGATCCTTTGGAGTGAGCAGGCCTCTGCTTAAGACCTATGACTCTGTTGTAGCCTCTGCTCTCCTCTATGCTGTCATCTGTTGGGCCCCGGGCAGCACAGAGTGGGAGAGAAAGAGACTGAACAAGCTGGTCAGGAAGTCCAGCTCTGTCCTGGGCTGTCCTCTGGACTCTCTGGAGGAGGTGGCTGAGAGGAGGGTGTTAGCCAAGTTCAAATCCATCATGAACAACTCCTCTCACCCTCTGCACCAGACTGTAGTGGAGCTGAGCAGCTCGTTCAGTGACAGACTGAGGCACCCTCAATGCAAGAAGGAATGATACCGCAGGTCGTTCCTCCCTGCTGCTGTCAGACTGTACAATATATACACTCAACAAAAATATAAACGCAACACTTTTGGTTTTGCTCCCATTTTGTATGAGATGAACTCAAAGATCTAAAACTTTTTCCACATACACAATATCACCATTTCCCTCAAATATTGTTCACAAACCAGTCTAAATCTGTGATAGTGAGCACTTCTCCTTTGCTGAGATAATCCATCCCACCTCACAGGTGTGCCATGTCAAGATGCTGATTAGACACCATGATTAGTGCACAGGTGTGCCTTAGACTGCCCACAATAAAAGGCCACTCTGAAAGGTGCAGTTTTATCACACAGCACAATGCCACAGATGTCGCAAGATTTGAGGGAGCGTGCAATTGGCATGCTGACAGCAGGAATGTCAACCAGAGCTGTTGCTCGTGTATTGAATGTTCATTTCTCTACCATAAGCCGTCTCCAAAGGCATTTCAGAGAATTTGGCAGTACATCCAACCAGCCTCACAACCGCAGACCACGTGTAACCACACCAGCCCAGGACCTCTACATCCAGCATGTTCACCTCCAAGATCGTCTGAGACCAGCCCCTCGGACAGCTGCTGAAACAATCGGTTTGCATAACCAAAGAATTTCTGCACAAACTGTCAGAAACCATCTCAGGGAAGCTCATCTGCATGCTCGTCGTCCTCATCGGGGTCTCGACCTGACTCCAGTTCGTCGTCGGAACCGACTTGAGTGGGCAAATGCTCACATTCGCTGGCGTTTGGCACGTTGGAGAGGTGTTCTCTTCACGGATGAATCCCGGTTCACACTGTCCAGGGCAGATGGCAGACAGTGTGTGTGGCGTCGTGTGGGTGAGCGGTTTTCTGATGTCAATGTTGTGGATTGAGTGGCCCATGGTGGCAGTGGGGTTATGGTATGGGCAGGCGTCTGTTATGGATGAAGAACACAGGTGCATTTTATTGATGGCATTTTGAATGCACAGAGATACCGTGACGAGATCCTGAGGCCCATTGTTGTGCCATACATCCAAGAACATCACCTCATGTTGCAGCAGGATAATGCACGGCGCCATGTTGCAAGGATCTGTACACAATTCTTGGAAGCTGAAAATGTCCCAGTTCTTGCATGGTCGGCATACTCACCGGACATGTCACCCATTGAGCAAGTTTGGGATGCTCTGGACCGGCGTACGACAGCGTGTACCAGTTCCTGCCAATATCCAGCAACTTCGCACAGCCATTGAAGAGGAGTGGACCAACATTCCACAGGCCACAATTGACAACCTGATCAACTCTATGCGAAGGAGATGTGTTGCACTGCATGAGGCAAATGGTGGTCACACCAGATACTGACTGGTATCCCCCCCCAATAAAACAAAACTGCACCTTTCAGAGTGGCCTTTTATTGTGGACAGTCTAAGGCACACCTGTGCACTAATCATGGTGTCTAATCAGCATCTTGATATGGCACACGTGTGAGGTGGGATGGATTATCTCAGCAAAGGAGAAGTGCTCACTATCACAGATTTAGACTGGTTTGTGAACAATATTTGAGGGAAATGGTGATATTGTGTATGTGGAAAAAGTTTTAGATCTTTGAGTTCATCTCATACAAAATGGGAGCAAAACCAAAAGTGTTGCATTTATATGTTTGTTGAGTGTATATATATATATATATATATATATATATATATATATATATATATATATATATATATATATTATTCTATTTCTACCTCATTTTCTTATTTTATTGTACTGTTACAAGTATTATTATTATTGCTTATCCTTGCACACACTGTTTGATGCACATTTTCCTCTACTTGCACCCATCTTGTGTGTTTTTTAAGAGCTGATGTAACATGTGAATTTCTCCTCTGTGAGATCAATAAAGTCTTATCTTATTGGCGTCAGAACAGGAGAGTTTTGGAACATGAACTGGAAAAACAGGAGTTATTCCATCCACAGCTTTCTGCCTGACTGGATATTATTGTTTTTTTACAGGCCTGAAAGAGGATTTAGGCTGTAAGGAAACTGGAGCACAACCTTTGATCAAACCTACGTCATACTTGTGTCACGCCCACAAAGTGGGAGGGACAGAAGAGAGGTAGGAGGGAACTTCCAAATTTGGCATGGAAGTGGGTGGAAAAAAAACTCCTCAGTGTCACTGAACACTGTCAAACTCGATGGCCTGTCAGTTGTGCACCAACGTCTCATGTAAATGCATCAGTGGAAGGTGAGAAAGAAATTGTTGGTTCATTGGTATTTTCTCAATCACCTGCCGCTTCACAGCCGGACACAAAAGGACCAACACTTTTCCACGTTTTAGAAGCAGACTTTGTAATTGAGATATGAGGGGTGGAGTCAGGAACATCAAAAACTGCCTGCTGACTGTCATCCAGAAAAACAGCAGCAGCAACACGAGTCACTAAAATAAACCTCCGTCACAGTCAGACTCTCATCTGCTCCACAGACAGAGAATATTTCTTCGTGATGAGGGTCACCGCAGCCAAACTCACAAACATGGGCTGTGCGATACAAATCTTCAAGCTTCATAACATCAAGTTTTTCACGAGCTCTGACTGTGTTTCACCAGTAGAAGACCACACAGACCAGCTGGAGACAAACAAAGGCCCAGTCGAGTCTTTTTTGGTTGTTAAATTGTTTTTATTCAGTTATTTAGTTTGAACAAAAGAAAGAGAAATAAAGGAGAAAAACACACAGAACCCCCGGCCCAGACAGAAAAAAAAAGAAAAGTGCACACATCAATGCCCCCCCCTCCCCCCAAAAAAACAGAAAGATGAAAACAGGATACATCATCAGAATCGCTGCATATAACATAAGGTGCCATTTACACGGTGTTCCACACGAAAGTCATTGGGTGATCACGTCGATCCCAGGTGGGAGAGGAAAGGGTCCCAAATGGCAACAAACCACGTGGAGGAATCTTTAAAATCTCAGGTTCTCCATCTGTATGACAGATATCATGTCTGCAATCCACCTTTTAAAAGATGGAGGAGTTGGCAATTTCCACTCGTAGAGGATGAGCCACTTAGCGACTATCATGCCTAGCCTGAGAGACAACTGTGTAGTTTTTGGAAGACTCATAGAGGCCTTGGAGCAGCCAGGAATAGGCAATTCAGCATCAGGGGAAATGGAACACGTACGAGGTCTATTATAAAAGTATCCAATCTTATTATTTTTTAAAAAACCATATGGATTTGAATCACATGTGATTACATCAGCCAAGCTTGAACCCTCGTGGGCATGCGAGAGTTTTTCCACGCCTGTCGGTGACGTCATTCGCCTGTGAGCACGCCTTGTGGGAGGAGTGGTCCAGCCCCCTCGTCGGAATTCCTTTGTCTGAGAAGTTGCTGAGAGACTGGCGCTGTGCTTCATAAAAATTTTTTCCAAAACTGTGAGGCACATCCGAGTGGACACCATTCGAGAAATTAAGCTGGTTTTCGGTGAAAATTTTAACGGCTGATGAGAGATTTTGGATTGTTTCTATCGCTGTAAGGACTTCCCACGGAGTGGGGCGTTGCGCAGCGCTCCGAGGCGACGTCGTCATCCTGTTTCAAGCTGAAAACCTCCAAATTTAAGCCTCTGTTGACCCAGGACATCGTGAGAGAACAGAGAACTTTCAGAAGATGTTGGGATCAGCAGTTTATCCGGACATTCCACTGTTAAAGGAGATTTTTTAATGAAAGACGTGCGGACGGATTGGCGCGTCGGCTTGCAGCCGGCGCAGCGTGCCCGCCACAGGAAAAACACCTCCGTTGGAAGCCTTAAGGACAAGTTGGAACATGCCCTGCTGTTAAACAATTTCTCAGATACTCACTCAACTGAAAGACACCAAAAGCCGCCTGGATTTTACAAATGGTTATCAACATGGAGGTGTTTTTCCTGTGGCGGGTGCGCTGCGCCGGCTGCGAGCCGACGCGCCAATCCGTCCGCACATCTTTCATTAAAAAAATCTCCTTTAACAGTGTAATGTGCACGAAGGTTCAAGCTTGGTTGACGTAAAAACATATGAATCAAATCCTTATAGTTTTTTAAAAAATAAAAAGGTAGGATACTTTTCTAATAGACCTCGTATACGCCTTTTCGTACCAATCAAATATCTTGGACCAAAACTATGTCAAAAGAAGGCAAGACCAAAATCAATCAATCAATCAATTTTATTTATATAGCGCCAAATCACAACAAACAGTTGCCCCAAGGCGCTTTATATTGTAAGGCAAGACCATACAATAATTACGTAAAACTCCAACGGTCAAAACGACCCCCTGTGAGCAAGCACTTGGCTACAGTGGGAAGGAAAAACTCCCTTTTAACAGGAAGAAACCTCCAGCAGAACCAGGCTCAGGGAGGGGCAGTCTTCTGCTGGGACTGGTTGGGGCTGAGGGAGAGAACCAGGAAAAAGACATGCTGTGGAGGGGAGCAGAGATCAATCACTAATGATTAAATGCAGAGTGGTGCATACAGAGCAAAAAGAGAAAGAAACAGTGTATCATGGGAACCCCCCAGCAGTCTACGTCTATAGCAGCATAACTAAGGGATGGTTCAGGGTCACCTGATCCAGCCCTAACTATAAGCTTTAGCAAAAAAGGAAAGTTTTAAGCCTAATCTTAAAAGTAGAGAGGGTGTCTGTCTCCCTGATCTGAATTGGGAGCTGGTTCCACAGGAGAGGAGCCTGAAAGCTGAAGGCTCTGCCTCCCATTCTACTCTTACAAACCCTAGGAACTACAAGTAAGCCTGCAGTCTGAGAGCGAAGCGCTCTATTGGGGTGATATGGTACTACGAGGTCCCTAAGATAAGATGGGACCTGATTATTCAAAACCTTATAAGTAAGAAGAAGAATTTTAAATTCTATTCTAGAATTAACAGGAAGCCAATGAAGAGAGGCCAATATGGGTGAGATATGCTCTCTCCTTCTAGTCTAAAATGCATGAGACAAGGTGCTCTCAGAGACTTTGTACCTGTCACACAGCGGGGAAACATCAGGATAGATTTTATGCAACCTGACCTTTGAGTTATGAAGATGATGGACCATTTTAAACTGAATGAAGTGGTGCCTGCTGCTAATAGAGCAAGACTTTACTGTGCATAGGCTGTTCTCCCATACCTTCTCAGAGATGTTGATACCAAGTTCTACTGACCAGGTGTCTTTAATTTTATTACTGGATACTAATTCACACTCTTTGAAAACATTCACAAACTTGGACACTAAATGCCTCGATTCTGGGGAATTTTGCAGAATATCAAAAAAGGTGTGCTCCCTTTGGAGAGCCTCAGAGTTGGGTATTTTAGATTGAATGTAATGCCTAACCTGCAGATAAAAAGTGAATGTGGCAGACAAAACGTCTCCCTCAGTGAGTCAAAAGATGCAAACTGTCCATCTATGTAAAGGTGTTTAACAGAAATCAGTCCTCTCTCTCTCCAGGAAATGAACACCATATCAGACCATGGAGGTAGAAATGAATGATTGTAGCAAACTCGTGTTAGGACGGAGGTCTCGGGCAAACACAGGGCCTTCCTGAGCTGATTGACAGTAAAAACACGCTCTGCCATGTGCTCCAGGTTTTACTGCCATGACTGTTGACATTGACACGAGGGTATGTAATGTCTTTTTTTTTCTTAAAGGTCTCACAGTGTGACAGTTGGCAGCGATCAGGAAAACCTTTGACAGCTGCACAATCTTTAGAAATGTTTGTTTTTAAGTAGCTCAGAAGATCTGCAGAATGATCTATCACCATGGTTTGCCAATGCAGATTTTATCTGATCAGGGGCAAGAATTTGTGAATGAGGTGTGTGTGTTTTTGGTGCACATACTTAACACACACACATACCCAAAGTACTTTGGTGTGTCCTATATTCAAGGAAGTATACGTTATGTTGTGTGTGTGTGTGTGTGTGTGTGTGTGTGTGTGTGTGTGTGTGTGTGTGTGTGTGTGTGTGTGTGTGTGTGTGTGTGTCCTTTTTCTTTAGCTCAACCACAACCTCTGTGGTCTTCTGGGTATAAAGAGGAGTGTAACAGCTGCTGATCATCTGCAGACAAATGGACCAGATGAAAAGACAAATGACAACTTAAAAACCAAGTGGTTTTTCTATGACCGATCAATATGTCACATCAAACCTGCTCCCATCCAGAGTGCAGCAGGTGACTGAAGCTGCTCCACTCACCTGCCTCATTCTTGAGGCTTCATCCATCTGCTTGTTCCTGACATCCTACAGTCACATGACAACTTTCTTTTTGTCTCTCTGTCTTTTAGAGCTCTGACACAGTTGGTCAATGATCCACAAAACAACTGGGATGTGTATTTGGATGCAGTTCTGTTCTCGCTGAGACCAAAGGTCCACACCTCCACCAAACACAGCCCTTTCCTGTTGATGTGTGGAAGGGAGGCCGTGTTCCCCTCACAGCTTCCCGTCGATGTGCCACTAAATTTGGGATGACGGCTTGTGGGTCTGTAGCTAAAGTAAACACTGTGCACTACTAATAAAAGGGACCTCAAATTTTAATGAAATGAAAAACTCTGCTTTTACGAGCAGATTACATTCAAATCTGAATCATCTTGTCATTTCAGCTTTCATTCAGTGTTCCTGGGAGGAGAAGACATACGAGACATTTATTGGTGACAAAACACGATCAATGGAGGAAGCAAGTGCACGTGCTCAGGAAAACATCTCCAAGACACAATTAAAGCAGCGAACTGCTTAAAAATTCTAAAGAAGCACAAGGATGTGGTGGACACAGATTGACAAGATGAGAAAGCGAGGAAGGAAACGGGGTAAGCTGTGACTATTTTTTAGATGATTGTTTGATCTTCTGTCCACATTAAAATCTGCTTTAATTACAGATGGTCTTATTATTATCAGGGAAAACTGTGGATCCGTGGAATTCTGCAGATTTCATCGGGGGGGGGGGGGGGGGGGGGGTCTTAGTGTTTTACTCTGTAATCGTGATCATTCCAGGTCCTACTTTCACATCATATTCTGTTATTTCAACATGATCACTGACAGATCAAATGAAAGGTTGAATCTAGGATCATTTAAATATCCACTTCTTCTGAGATTTTTTTTTCTTCCAGGAGATGCTGAAAATGCATCAATAGATACAAAATTAATTTGGTTTCTGGGGTCCTGCAGGCACTAGAACCCGGCTCCTGGGGGGCAGTGCCCCTCAGCCCCCCCTCTGATTTCACAGTTTTCATTTCACAGTCCTGTGTTACTGTTACAGGACGAATTGAGCCCGATTTCCGCGGCCCGTTCACGGTCCAGGAAATTCAAGGTCACCTAGTGACATTGTCGACTGCAGACGGGATACCACTAACAACAAAATACAATATTAATCACATAAAACCTTACAAAAGAATTTTGGACAATGAAGACAGCCCAATCCCCAGTAAACAGTATGTCAATGTGACATTTATCCAAAGCAAGCCGTCATGGGTACGACACAAGAGCTAAACTGACTCAAACACATTCCACAGTTAAGATGTGTCAAATGTGACCTCACATTAGTGCAGCACCAAAACAGGTATGAGAAGCAACTATCTGTATTGAATTTGAATCAACTTAATCTCTCTTTCCTATTTTTCCCTTTAGCCCACACCTGCAAGCTCCGATGGACAAGTCAAAGAAAAATACAGTATGAAAATACTAAGTCAGTTGACATTTCACATAACACGGTATAATTGTTTGGGTTATAATGATTACTAAGCACTCGCAACATACACGTCAGCAAGAGGACAGACCAGAAGATCGAGGTTGTACTATTCTAGTTCAGACCTGTTGGTATTTGTTCACCTACCTGAGTTCATGTTGAGGGTGTGGCTTGTTTAAACTGTTTGCTTGCCTATGAATTTGTTCTTTGTTATACTTTTCCTGTACATGTTCAGTACAATTACCCAATTTTCTTCTGTCTTCCTGGTATTTGATTTTCCTGCTGGTCCAGTTCAAGAAGGTTTGCTGTGTGGGTCACTCAAAATGAATAATGCTACAGTTGTTCATCTTACACTTGGATATAAATCAGATCCACTTCATGGATTTCATACTTATGTGATTAAAAATCTCATTTGGTCTTTTTGCTTCATAATATCAGGCCCCATTGAGAACTTCTTTCATTCACACCGTCTAAACTCAGTGACGTCCTTTGAAGAGAAAGGTTGAATAGAATAGAAACTTTGTCATTTCACATACAACAAATTTGACACAATCCAACCACTAGGGGCAGTGGGCAGCCTCAGTCCGGCGCCCACGGACCAACTCCAGATGTTGTTCAGGGGCGGAGAAAGGAGCCGACCCTAAATAAGCATGTTTTTGAATGTGTGCACCTCCTTCCTGAAACGGGCTCTTGTTTAATGCACATTACATGGACTGTATATATTTACAAACAGTTATGGCACATACAGTAATGGTATCTCACCCACATCTAATGTTTGTGAGGTTTTTTTTTAATTGCAGTCCAAAAGATTTGGGCTTCAGATGATGTTGGAAAAGTGGAAGCTGTGTAGCTGTGTGTGAAAGTGTAGTGACACGGACCCACAACAGGGGGGCAAATGAACGGTCAATAGATGAGCCAAAAATTAACAATTTAATGTTGTGAAGGAGCACAACGAACATACAGACAATCACAGAATATAATTACAGTCAATCCACAAAGGTGACGTGTGGGCAGGCTCGAGGATAGAAGACGTCTGTCCTGAGAAGAGCCGGAACCACACGATTTCCGCCGTCACCGAACCTGGTGAATACTGGAGCCACCAAGTCCCGAATTCCCAGGTGATCACTGTCCCCGACTGTCGGATCTGGTACTGCTGGCGAGAACAAAGACAGTCAAGTGTGGGTGTGTGTACACCCAGTAACAATTATGGTGGGAATGCCACCTCCACCTCTCACTCAATATCTTGCTGAGTACTGCAGTGATTCCTCAGGGGAAAGAGTGCAGTCCAGCACTCAATCAGCTCCTGCAGACAGAGGATAACGGGTACTCCTGCAAAGACTCACAATATACAGATTGATGTGTAAAACACAAACGGCTGAGTATATTACCTCCAATGAAGTACGATATCTCGGCAACGAGGTGGAGATGACGTCTGGTCTTTATGGAGTGAGATGATGTTGAGTAGATGGGTGACAGCTGTCAAGGGATAATGAGTGACAGCTGTCACCCCCAGCTGTGTCCGTGGCGGCAGCGCCCTCTCGTGCCTGAAGCCCGCACTTCAGGCAGGGCGCCCACTGGTGGTGGGCCAGCAGTACCTCCTCTTCTGGCAGCCCACACACAACAGGACTCCCCCGTCAACGGGCGCCTCCTGGCGCCCGACCAGGCTTGTTCGGGTGACGGTGGTAGAAGTCGACCAGGAGGGCCGGATCCAGGATGAAGCTCCTCTTCACCCAGGAGCGTTCTTCGGGTCCATACCCCTCCCAGTCCACCAAGTACTGGAACCCCCGGCCCATCTGACGGACGTCCAGGAGCCGGCGCACCGTCCAAGCCGGCTCCCCGTCGATGATCCGAGCAGGAGGCAGCGCCGGTCCGGGAGCACAGAGGGGTGAGGTGTGGTGAGGCTTGATTCGTGACACGTGAAAATCTGGATGGATCCGCATTGAAGCCGGGAGTTGGAGCTTCAATGCGGCAGGACTGAGGACTTTGAGGATCTTGAATGGTCCGATATATCTGTCCTGAAGTTTCGGGGAGTCCACCTGGAGGGAGATGTCCTTTGTGGAAAGCCACACCTCCTGCCCGGGCTGGTAAGCAGGGGCCGGGGATCGCCGGCGGTCTGCATGGGTCTTCGCTCTCGTCCGGGCCTTCAACAAGGCAGAACGGGTGGAGCGCCACACCCGACGGCACTTCTGCAGGTGGGCCTGGGCCGAGGGCACACCGACCTCTCCCTCCACCACAGGAAACAATGGGGGCTGATACCCCAAACACACCTCAAATGGGGAGAGGCCGGTGGCAGAGGACACCTGGCTGTTATGCGCATACTCGATCCAGGCCAGATGTTTACTCCAGGCCGTCGGGTGTGCGGACGTCACACAATGTAGAGCTTGCTCCAATTCCTGATTGGCCCGTTCTGCCTGTCCATTGGTCTGCGGATGATACCCGGACGAGAGGCTCACAGTAGCCCCCAGTTCCCGGCAGAAGCTCCTCCAGACGTGTGAGGAGAACTGGGGACCACGATCTGAGATGATGTCGGTGGTTATCCCATGCAGACGGACGACGTGGTGGACCAGGAGGTCTGCTGTCTCCTGGGCTGTTGGGAGCTTCGGGAGGGCCACGAAGTGGGCCGCCTTGGAGAATCGGTCCACTATCGTGAAGATGGTGGTGTTGCCCTGGGACGGCGGGAGGCCCGTGACGAAATCCAGGCCGATGTGGGACCAGGGGCGATGAGGCACAGGTAATGGCTGGAGAAGTCCTTGGGACCTTTTATGGTCTGCCTTGCCCCTGGCACAGGTGGTGCAGGCCTGGATGTACTCCCGGACGTCGGCCTCCATAGACGCCCACCAGAAGCGCTGCTGGACAACTGCCACGGTCCTTCGCACCCCTGGATGACAGGAGAGCTTGGAACCATGACAGAAGTCCAAGACTGCAGCTCTGGCCTCTGATGGGACGTACAACCGGTTCTTCGGACCTGTTCCTGGGTCCGGGCTCCGTGCCAGGGCCTCCCGGACGATCTTCTCCACGTCCCAGGTGAGGGTGGCCACGATAGTGGACTCAGGCAGGATGGGCTCTGGTGGATCCGACAGTGCAGTTTTGACCTCCTCTTCGTGTACCCGGGACAAGGCATCCGACCTCTGGTTCTTGGTCCCGGGGCGATAGGTGATCCGGAAGTCAAAACGCCCGAAGAACAGTGACCAGCGGGCTTGCCTGGGGTTCAGCCGCTTGGCGGTCCTGATATACTCCAGGTTCCGATGGTCAGTGAAAACCGTGAACGGCACAGACGCTCCCTCCAACAGGTGTCTCCACTCCTCAAGAGCCTCTTTCACCGCAAGGAGTTCTCGATTGCCGACGTCATAGTTCCGTTCAGCCGGGGTCAACCTGTGTGAAAAGTAGGCACACGGGTGAAGAACCTTATCGGTCTCTCCGCTCTGGGATAGCACAGCTCCTATTCCTGAGTCAGAGGCGTCCACTTCAACCACGAACTGGCGGCTAGGGTCGGGCTGCACCAAAACTGGCGCAGTAGAGAACCATCGTTTCAACTCCTTGAACGCGGCTTCGCACCGATCCGACCAGGTGAAGGGGACTTTTGGAGAGGTCAGGGCTGTCAGGGGGCTAACTACCTGACTGTAGCCCTTAATGAACCTCCTATAGAAATTAGCGAAGCCGAGGAACTGGTGCAGCTTCCTACGGCTTGTTGGTTGGGGCCAATCTCTCACCGCCGCAACCTTGGCCGGATCAGGGGCGACGGAGTTAGAGGAGATGATAAACCCCAGGAAGGACAAAGACGTGCGGTGAAACGTGCACTTCTCGCCCTTCACAAACAGTCAGTTCTCTAACAACCGCTGCAGGACCTGACGTACATGCTGGACATGGGTCTCAGGATCCGGAGAAAAGATGAGAATATCGTCCAGATATACGAAGACGAATCGGTGCAGGAAGTCCCGCAAGACGTCGTTAACCAAGGCTTGGAACGTCGCGGGGGCATTGGTGAGGCCGAACGGCATGACCAGGTACTCAAAGTGACCTAACGGGGTGTTAAATGCCGTCTTCCATTCGTCTCCCTTCCGGATCCGAACCAGGTGATATGCATTTCTAAGATCCAGCTTAGTAAAGATTTTGGCTCCATGCAGAGGGGTGAACACGGAATCCAACAATGGCAACGGGTATCGGTTGCGAACCGTAATCTCATTCAGCCCCCTGTAATCAATGCATGGACGGAGTCCACCATCTTTCTTGCCCACAAAAAAGAAACCTGCCCCCATCGGGGAGGTGGAGTTCCGGATCAGCCCGGCAGCTAATGAGTCCCGGATGTAGGTCTCCATTGATTTGCGCTCAGGTCATGAGAGGTTGTACAGCCTGCTGGATGGGAACTCAGCGCCTGGAACCAAATCAATGGCACAATCGTACGGACGGTGCGGGGGAAGGGTGAGTGCCAGATCCTTGCTGAAGACGTCAGCAAGATCGTGGTACTCAACCGGCACTGCCGTCAGATTGGGCGGAACTTTGACCTCCTCCTTAGCCTGTAAACTGGGAGGAACCGAGGATCCTAAACACACCCGATGGCAGGTTTCGCTCCACTGAACCACCACCCCAGACGGCCAATCAATCCGGGGATTGTGCTTCAACATCCAAGGGAAGCCCAGAATCACGCGGGAGGTAGAAGGAGTTACAAAAAACTCAATCTCCTCCCGATGGTTTCCAGACACCACCAGAGTTACTGGTTGTGTCTTGTGTGTGATTAAAGGGAGGAGGGGTGCCATCTAGTGCCCGCACCTGCAATGGCGAAGGAAGCGCCACCAGAGGGAGCCCTACCTTCCTTGCCCATCTGCTGTCTAGCAAATTCCCTTCTGACCCCGTGTCCACCAGTGCTGGGGCTTGAAGGGTTAAAACCCCGCTCAGGATTGTAATTGGGAGTCGTGTGGCAATCTGTGTGTGTCCCACGTGAATGTTTTGACCCCCCTTTAGCCCAGTCTCTGAGGGCGGTTGTTGCTGTGGCCGTTTGGAGCAGTTTTTTCTGTGTGTACTCCTTAGAGCTGCAGAGAAAACACTCCCCGCGGACCAGCCTCCTCATTTTGGCCCTGTGCGTTTCCCTAACAATGCCAGCAGGGGGAGCTGTTGCCCCACGGAGCGCTGCGGCTGTGGAGCGTGGGGAGGGCGGCCCCTTTTCGAACCCGGAAGGGAGAGGGGCGGCACGTATCCGGCCACGTCCTTGGCCTCGCTCCCGACGGCGTTCCTCCAACCGATTGTCTAACCATATAACGAGATCGATAAGCCCATCTAAATCCCGCGGTTCCTCCTTAGCTACCAGATGCTCCTTCAGGACCAATGACAGTCCGTTTATGAAGGCGGCACGGAGCGCAACGTTATTCCAGCCGGACCTCGCAGCCGCGATGCGGAAGTCGACTGCATATTCGGCTGCGCACCGACGCCCCTGTCGCATTGACAGCAGCATTGTTGAAGCGGTCTCTCCTCTGTTAGGGTGATCAAACACTGTTCTGAACTCCTCCACAAACCCAGTGTATGCTGATAACACCATGAGTTCTGTTTCCAGAGCGCCGTAGCCCAGGCGCGTGCCTTACCCCGAAGCAGAGCAATCACATAAGCTATTTTACTAGCATCTGACGCGTACATGATGGGACGTTGTGCGAAGACGAGCGAACACTGCATGAGAAAGTCCGCGCACGTCTCCACACAACCTCCGTACGGCTCAGGAGGGCTTATGTATGCTTCAGGGGATGGTGGGAGGGGTTGTTGAACCACCACTGGAACATTCATATCCTGCACAGGGTCGGCAGGAGGAGGAGCTGCAGCAGCGCCCTGAGCGCTCGCCGCCACCTGCGCGGAGAGAGCCTCCACCCTGCAGTTCAGGAGGATGTTTTGCTCGGTCATTTGATCCAACCGAGCCGTAAAGGCGGTGAGAATGTGCTGCAGCTCACCAATCATGCCTCCTGCAGACGCCTGCGCTCCCTGCTCTCCCATTGGTCGTTCAACAGCCGGGTGACGCCCCTCGGAGTCCATGATGCTGGCCGAGATATCCTGTTGTGAAAGTGTAGTGACACGGACCCACAACAGGGGGCGCAAATGAACGGTCAATAGATGAGCCAAAAATTAACAATTTAATGTTGTGAAGGAGCACAACGAACATACAGACAATCACAGAATATAATTACAGTCAAATCCACAAAGGTGACGTGTGGGCAGGCTCGACGATAGAAGACGTCTGTCCTGAGAAGAGCCGGAACCACACGATTTCCGCCGTCACCGAACCTGGTGATACTGGAGCCACCAAGTCCCGAATTCCCAGGTGATCACCGTCCCCGACTGTCGGATCTGGTACTGCTGGCGAGAACAAAGACAGTCAAGTGTGGGTGTGTGTACACCCAGTAACAATTATGGTGGGAATGCCACCTCCACCTCTCACTCAATATCTTGCTGAGTACCGCAGTGATTCCTCAGGGGAAAAGAGTGCAGTCCAGCACTCAATCAGCTCCCGCAGACAGAAGATAACAGGTACTTCTGCAAAGACTCACAATATACAGATTGATGTGTAAAACACAAACGGCTGAGTATATTACCTCCAATGAAGTACGATATCTCGGCAATGAGGTGGAGATGACGTCTGTCTTTATGGAGTGAGATGATGTTGAGTAGATGGGTGACAGCTGTCAAGGGATAATGAGTGACAGCTGTCACCCCCGGCTGTGTCCGTGGCGGCAGAGCCCTCTCGTGCCTGAAGCCCGCACTTCAGGCAGGCCGCCCTCTGGTGGTGGGCCAGCAGTACCTCCTCTTCTGGCAGCCCACACACAACAAGCTGTAGTTGGCCCTTATAGTTTGTATGACACATCCTTTTGAACTCTTCAGGGTTCACGTTGGCTGACTGATGATGTAAGACGTTATTCATTTATTCATTCAAGTCTGAAAAGGCGAACATTGTTCAATCATTGTTATGCTACAAGTCGTGTGTGTTACAGGTTATAGATGCATATCTTCATATTCTTGTGGAGAAACAGCAGACAAGTAAATGCTTTTTGTTTTCTTTCTCTGTGTTACTTTATACTTCTTTAGAAGACGTATATAATAGACGTATCAGATTTGAGATTTTTGTGTTTGCAAACATTCATATAGTGTTCATGTTGTATGTGTAAACCTTGCCTCTAAATTAAACTATATATATATTCACAAATTTTGTAAAATGTCATATCATTAACGTTAGCTGCAGGCAAGCTCAGGCCTAATTAAAATTTTGTCTGTATTTTTTATCTATTTTGTTATTAAACCAGGAGCCTAAAGTTGCCAGTAAGGTGTGCAGGCATCCCACATCTAAAGACATGCAGGTTTAGATGAACTGGAAACTTTAGAATTGTAAAAGAGAACAATCTCAATGGGACTAAAACCTGGTTGAATAAAGGCTAAATTTAAAATGTACATACCTTTTATGACCATGATTAAATATATATACTCTGTCTTTTATTAAGTGTTAAGGTAATTGAAGTTTTAAAGTGTCCCTGCCACGCCATGACGTTTTTACATATTCTTGAAGAATAAAAAAAAAAGGTTTTTTCCACATGTTGCCTTTGTTTTTGTTTTTTTTTTTTTTTTTTACCATAAAATTACACTGAACAAGGATTTAGATGTTTCGTTACGCATCTGAGAATTTGTATTTACCGCCTCCGAGTTGACCTACTTTATCGCTGTGCCGGACGTGACGTCATGCAAGTAAATGTGTCAAAGTGCGGCTCTGTTTACCAACACAGCAGACACGGACAGCGAAGGCATAGTGAGGGATTTTAGTGAAGATTAAGTGACATATCGATTGTGTTTGAAGAAGATGAGGAAGTTTCTGGTGCATTTCCTAACTTTTATCAATGCTTGTCTTAGATCAGGGTCTGTTCCAGCTGCTTTTAAACATGCTGTGGTTCGACCTCTTCTTAAAAAACCTCACCTGGACTCATCAGTTTTATCTGTTTTTAGACCTGTGTCTCATCTGCCATTTCTATCTAAGGTTTTAGAAAAGGTTGTCTTTTTACAGTTACAATCATTTTTAGAAGACAATCTCATCCTTGAAAAATTCCAATCTGGGTTTAGATCACGACACAGCACTGAGTCAGCACTTTTCAAAGTTCATAATGACATCACTTTGTCAGTGGATGCAGGGAATCCTGCTGTGCTGGTTCTGTTGGACCTCACAGCAGCCTTTGATACTGTGGATCATTTTATTGGCATTCATGGTACTGCACTTAAGTGGTTTAGATCATATTTGGCTGAAAGGAGCTTTTCTGTCATGATTGGGCACCTCTCCTCATCAACTGCTCATCTGTCTTGTGGAGTGACGCAGGGTTCTGTCCTTGGGCCGATTCCATTTTCTTTGTACATTCTGCCATTGGGGTCAATTATAACCCAGCACAACCTGTCCTTTCATTGTTATGCAGATGATCTGCAATCTATCTGCCTGTGAAGACTAATGGGAGTGATGCTTTGTCATTATTTAATTGTATTTGTGATGTAAAGCAGTGGCCTGTCCCAAAACTTCCTTTACCTGAATGATGGTAAAACTGAGATCATGGTGTTTGAGTGCACTGGCATACAAATGTGGTAACACCAAATTTTGGTGCTTTGGCTAACTATGTAAAACCAGCTGTCAAGAATTTGGGAGTGATATTTGACAGCTGTTTGAGGTTCGATCAACAGATAAATTCTGTTTGTCAAAGCTAGTTTTTTCCAACTTCGCCTTTTGGCCTAAAATAAAGCACTTTCTCAGTAGACGTGATCTTGAGACGCCATTCATGCTTTCATCAGCTCCAGACTTGATTATTGTAATGCACTTTATTCGGGCATTAATTAGTCGTCTCTTGCACGTCTCCAGTTGGTGCAGAAAGCTGCTGCTCGTCTTTTAACAAACACTTTTAGATGTGAGCATATTACACCCATCCTGTACTCACTCCACTGGCTTACAGTTTGTTTTAGAATTGATTTTAAAATTTTAAATGTTTGTTTTTAAAGCTATTTATGGCCTTGCACCTCCCTACTTGTCTGAAATTTTAACTTTGCGCACCTACAGTAAGACATTAAGAGCGTCTGGCCAGCTTTACTTAGATGTTCCAAGGGCAAGATATAAACGCTGGGGTGATCATGCTTTCGCAGTAGCTGGCCCCAGACTGTGGAATGAGCTACCTCTTGAGTTATGTACTATTCGTGACCTAGCACTTTTTAAATCTAAGTTAAGACTTATTTATTTAAACTGGCTTTTAACACTTAGTGGGGAGGGTGACATGTTCTGTTATTTTTATGTTCTTTTTTATGTTGTTTTAAAATTTTAGATGTGTTTTATTTTTGTAAACTTGTGTTTTTAATGTTAAGCACTTTGGACACCAGTCGGTGCTATAAAGCGCTTTATAAATAAATGTTGATTGATTGAATGAAGCGACGAAGAAAATAATTGAGGGGCTCCAGCAGCATATGTTCGAGCCGTATGTGACAGAAGACGAGGATGAAGTGCAGCTGTCAGGGGATGACAACAACAACAACGCTGTCGAGGAGGATATAAGCTGCTTACAAAACACAGAATAGAATGGTTTGTTGACTCACCACCTTTTCTTATAAATGATCAGTCGGTGACGTTATTCGCCTGTGAGCACGCCTTGTGGAAGGAGTGGTCCAGCCCCCTCGTCGGATTTTCATTGTCTGAGAAGTTGCTGAGAGACTGGCGGCTGTGCTTGATCAAAATTTTTTCAAAAACTGTGAGGCACATCCGAGTGGACACCATTTGAGAAATTCAGCTGGTTTCTGTGTAATTTTAACGGCTGATGAGAGATTTTGGATTGTTTCTATCGCTGTAAGGACTTCCCACGGAGCGGGACGTCGCACAGCGCTCCGAGGTGACGTCGTCATCCTGTTTCAAGCTGAAAACCTCCAAATTTAAGCCTCTGTTGACCCAGGACGTCGTGAGAGAACAGAGAACTTTCAGAAGAGGTCGGAATCAGCAGTTTATCCGGACATTCCACTGTTAAAGGAGATTTTTTAATGAAAGACATGCAGATGGATTGGTGCTTCGGCTCGCAGCCGGCGCGGCGCACCCGCCACAGGAAAAACACCTCCATGTTGATAACCATTTGTAAAATCCAGGCAGCTTTTGGTGTCTTTCAGTTGAGTGAGTATCTGAGAAATTGTTTAACAGCAGGGCATGTTCCAACTTGTCCTTAAGGCTTCCAACGGAGGTGTTTTTCCTGTGGTGGGCGCACGCGCCGGCTGAGAGCCGACGTGCCAATCCGTCTGCACGTCTTTCATTAAAAAAATCTCCTTTAACAGTGGAATGTCCGGATAAACTGCTGATTCTGACCTCTTCTGAAAGTTCTCTGTTTCTCTCACGACGTCCTGAGTCAACAGAGGCTTAAATTTGGAGGTTTTCAGCTTGAAACAGGATGACGACGTCGCCTCGGAGCGCTGCGCGATGTCCCGCTCCGTGGGAAGTCCTTACAGCGATAGAAACAATCCAAAATCTCTCATCAGCCGTTAAAATTTTCACCAAAAACCAGCTTAATTTCTCGAATGGTGTCCACTCGGATGTGCCTCACAGTTTTTTGAAAAAATTTTGATGAAGCACAGCGCCAGTCCTCTCAGACAAAGGAATTCCGACGAGGGGGGCTGGACCACTCCTCCCATAAGGCGTGCTCACAGGCGAATGATGTCACTGACAGGCATGAAAAAACTCTCGCATGCCCACGAGGGTTCAAGCTTGGCTGATGTAATCACATGTGATTCAAATCCATATGTTTTTTTTTTAAATAATAATGTCGGATACTTTTCTCACAGCACTCGTACGGCTGGAGCCCCTCAATTATTTTCACCGTCGCTTCGTTCATCAGAAACGTCCTCATCGTCTTCAAAAACAATTGATATGTCACTTAAATCTCCGCTAAAATCGCTCACTATGCCTTTGCTATCCATGTCTGCTGTGTTGGTAAACAGAGCCACGCTTCGACACCTTTACCCACATGACATCACATCCGTCGCAGCAAAAAAAGTAGGTCAACTCGGAGGCGGTAAATACAAATTCTCAGATGGGTAACGAAACATCTAAATCCTTGTTCAGTGTAATTTTATGGTAAAAAAAACAAAAACAAAGACGACATGTGGAAAAAACTTTTTTATTCTTCAAGAATATGTAAAAACGTCATGGCGTGGCAGGGACTAAGTGATGTCAGTGCACAGAAAGAGATATGATTCTTTTATATATTTAACACAACTGTCTTGCACTGATCTGTGTGAATATTTAATTACTGATAGTAACTTTGGTTTGCGCCATAGAAAAGTTTGTATGAGTATATTTCTGCTTGTTTGTTTGCACTTTACAAATGTGATCCATAATAATATTCTTGGATTATTGCTTATTTTTTCCCTGCTGTCATAAGAGTTGTTAAATCAGTGAATCTTCCACCAGTCAATTGATCGTCTGCCTACAGTTGATTCACATCAGCCCAACCCGTATCCAGAGGTTTGTACTATAATGGTTAAATAAGATTGTATAGTGTCTTGTGCCAGTAGATTCTAAAATTCACATTCAGCAAGCAAAATATTCAAACATTTGTAGCAAGAAATATTCTGTTCTATTTGGGATATATTTGAAAATACAGTAAAATCTGCCAGTGATGAAGTTGTATATACAACCCCTGGCAAAAATTATGGAATCACCGGCCTCGGAGGATGTTCATTCAGTTGTTTAATTTTGTAGAAAAAAAGCAGATCACAGACATGACACAAAACTAAGTCATCTCAAATAGCAACTTTCTGGCTTTAAGAAACACTATAAGAAATCAGGAAAAAAAAATTGTGGCAGTAAGTAACAGTTACTTTTTTAGACCAAGCAGAGGGAAAAAAATATGGAATCACTCAATTCTGAGGAAAAAATTATGGAATCATGAAAAACGAACAATCCAACACATCACTAGTATTTTGTTGCACCACCTCTGGCTTTTATAACAGCTTGCAGTCTCTGAGGCATGGACTTAATGAGTGACAAACAGTACTCTTCATCAATCTGGCTCCAACTTTCTCTGATTGCTGTTGCCAGATCAGTTTTGCAGGTTGGAGCCTTGTCATGGACCATTTTCTTCAACTTCCACCAAAGATTTTCAATTGGATTAAGATCCGGACTATTTGCAGGCCATGACATTGACCCTATGTGTCAAGGAATGTTTTCACAGTTTTTGCACTATGGCAAGATGCATTATCATCTTGAAAAATGATTTCATCATCCCCAAACATCCTTTCAATTGATGGGATAAGAAAAGTGTCCAAAATATCAACGTAAACTTGTGCATTTATTGATGATGTAATGACAGCCATCTCCCCAGTGCCTTTACCTGACATGCAGCCCCATATCATCAATGACTGTGGAAATTTACATGTTCTTTTCAGGCAGTCATCTTTATAAATCTCATTGGAACGGCACCAAACAAAAGTTCCAGCATTATCACCTTGCCCAATGCAGATTCGAGATTCATCACTGAATATGACTTTCATCCAGTCATCCACAGTCCACGATTGCTTTTCTTTAGCCCTTGTAACCTTGTTTTTTTTTTTTGTTTAGGTGTTAATGATGGCTTTCATTTAGCTTTTCTGTATGTAAATCCATTTTCCTTTAGGCGTTTTTTTACAGTTCGGTCACAGACGTTGACTCCAGTTTCCTCCCATTCATTCCTCATTTGTTTGTTGTGCATTTTCGATTTTTGAGACATATTGCTTTAAGTTTTCTGTCTTGACGCTTTGATGTCTTCCTTGGTTTACCAGTATGTTTGCCTTTAACAACCTTCCCATGTTGTTTGTATTTTGGTCCAGAGTTTAGACCCAGCTGACTGTGAACAACCAACATCTTTTGCAACATTGTGTGATGATTTACCCTCTTTTAAGAGTTTGATAATCCTCTCCTTTGTTTCAATTGACATCTCTCGTGTTGGAGCCATGATTCATGTCAGTCCACTTGGTGCAACAGCTCTCCAAGGTGTGATCACTCTTTTTTAGATGCAGACTAACGAGCAGATCTGATTTGATGCAGATGTAGTTTTGGGGATGAAAATTTACAGGGTGATTCCATAATTTATTCCTCCGAATGAGTGACTCCATATTTTTTCTCCCTCTGCTTGGTCTAAAAAAGTAACCGTTACTGACTGCCACAATTTTTTTTCTGATTTCTTATAGTGTTCTTAAAGCCACAAAGTTGCCATTGAAATTACTTTAGTTTTGTGTCATGTCTGTGATCTGCTTTTTCCTATAAAAATAAACAACTGAATGAACATCCTCCGAGGCCGGTGATTCCATAATTTTTGCCAGGGGTTGTATTGTTCACAAACCAGTCTAAATCTGTGATAGTGAGCACTTCTCCTTTGCTGAGATAATCCATCCCACCTCACAGGTGTGCCATATCAAGATGCTGATTAGACACCATGATTAGTGCACAGGTGTGCCTTAGACTGTCCACAATAAAAGGTCACTCTGAAAGGTGCAGTTTTATCACACAGCACAATGCCACAGATGTTGCAAGATTTGAGGGAGCGTGCAATTGGCATGCTGACAGCAGGAATGTCAACCAGAGCTGTTGCTCGTGTATTGAATGTTCATTTCTCTACCATAAGCCGTCTCCAAAGGCGTTTCAGAGAATTTGGCAGTACATCCAACCAGCCTCACAACCGCAGACCACGTGTAACCACACCAGCCCAGGACCTCCACATCCAGCATGTTCACGTCCAAGATAATCTGAGACCAGCCACTCGGACAGCTGCTGAAACAACCGGTTTGCATAACCAAAGAATTTCTGCACAAACTGTCAGAACCGTCTCAGGGAAGCTCATCTGCATGCTCGTCGTCCTCATCTGGGTCTCGATCTGACTCCAGTTCGTTGTCGTAACCGACTTGAGTGGGCAAATGCTCACATTCGCTGGCGTTTGGCACGTTGGAGAGGTGTTCTCTTCACGGATGAATCCCAGTTCACACTGTCCAGGGCAGATGGCAGACAGTGTGTGTGGTGTCATGTGGGTGAGCGGTTTTCTGATGTCAATGTTGTGGATCGAGTGGCCCATGGTGGCGGTGGGGTTATGGTATGGGCAGGCGTCTGTTATGGACAAAGAACACAGGTGCATTTTATTGATGCACAGAGATACCGTGACGAGATCCTGAGGCCCATTGTTGTGCCATACATCCAAGAACATCACCTCATGTTGCAGCAGGATAATGCACGGCCCCATGTTGCAAGGATCTGTACACAATTCTTGGAAGCTGAAAAATGTCCCAGTTCTTGCATGGCCGGCATACTCACCGGACATGTCACCCATTGAGCATGTTTGGGATGCTCTGGATCGGCGTATATGACAGCATGTACCAGTTCCTGCCAATATCCAGCAACTTTGCACAGCCATTGAGAGGAGTGGACCAACATTCCACAGGCCACAATTGACAACCTGATCAACTCAATGCGAAGGAGATGTGTTGCACTGCATGAGGCAAATGGTGGTCACACCAGATACTGACTGGTATCCCCCCCAATAAAACAAAACTGCACCTTTCAGAGTGGCCTTTTATTGTGGGCAGTCTAAGGCACACCTGTGCAGTAATCATGGTGTCTAATCAGCATCTTGATATGGCACACCTGTGAGGTGGGATGGATTATCTCAGCAAAGGAGAAGTGCTCACTATCACAGATTTAGACTGGTTTGTGAACAATATTGAGGGAAATGGTGATATTGTGTATGTGGAAAACGTTTTAGATCTTTGAGTTCATCTCATACAAAATGGGAGCAAAAACCAAAAGTGCTGCGTTTATAAACACAAGGTGAAAAACTCAAGATGGCGGCAGGGTAGCAGTGCGTGCTGGAGGAGCTGGCGGCCCTCAAGCAAAATCTGAGATTTTGTGTAGAAACTGCAGATGGGAGAGTGATAGAGGATGAACTTTTAAATTTTATTAATTAAAATGAGAACTTTGATGCAGGACGAAATTGTATTGCTAGTCTCAAGCAATTTTTCTTCTGATGGATTGAAGAGTCTAAACTTTTGAAATGTGCGCTTCTTCAGTACGCTACATCAGGCATAAAGGCCCCCAAAAGGACGCAATAACATCAAAGACTGCTAAAGGTGCTTAACGAATGTGGAGAGGATATTCCTGGTTCGTTTCTCATTTTTTTGGATGAGTTACCCCTGTCGGTTCGACAGTTTGGATGCTTCCGCTCTGCTCAGTCGGTGAGCGGTTGAGCAGGGAATGTCGAGTTTGAGAACGGCTATGGAGACTCAAGCCAATGTTAATGAGAACCTGGTGCGAGCACAGTGGCTTTGAATCGCCGGCTGGCGGCTGTCGAGAGTATCTGCGGTTTGCCCGAGTGGTCAGACGGAGCGTCGCGGCGAGGCGGAAATACCGTCTCTTGCACCTGAGCCATTGGGAGAAATGAGGACGCGCTGCTGGCGTCGCAAACATGGAGCACAGTGGTGAAGAAAGCGCCCCGCAAGCGCACGAGGTCTCCAATTGCAGTGACGCTGTGTAATGGTGTGAGAGTGGACGCACGCCCTAAGAAGGAGCAGCGCAGGAATATTGGTATAATTGGTACAGGAGCCGAGGACGACATCCCAGTGATTAGAACTAAACTGGTGTGTGTTTGCCACTCGGTTTTCTCCTGAGCTGGAAGCTGACACCCTATCTTCTTATTTGTCTGGGAAGCTGGGGAATGTGTTACTGTCGGAAGATTGTCTCCAGTCCAATCGATTTAGCTCATTTCAGGTCACGGCAGAGTGTAATGAAGTGTCTGAACTTTACGATCCACAACTTTGGCCAGCGGGGACCTATGTACGTTGATACTTTGAGCCACGCAAACCCAGAGTGAATGCTGGGAGCATGGCACTTGGATCAGGAAGTGAGGCGGAATTGCAGCGCCCTGTATCTGTGATCGGACCTGGCGTTTCAGGAGAGCGCTGTGTCCTGGCAAAAAAAAAAAAAAGAAGAAGAGAAGAAGAAAAAAAAAACTACCCTCAATAAAGATTGTTATATTGTGTCATATAATGTGCGTGGACTGCACATGGGACATACTGAGACTGACAAATCACGCCATCTTGTGGTGGACAAATTGTTAGAAAAGTGTGATGTACTGTGCGTTCAGGAGACGTTTTTGGCAAAGCAGGACTTAGAAGGACTTAACTCTATGCATGCAGATTTTTATGGGCAGAATCTACCACTGACTGCAGCACCAAGTTGGTGCGGGGTAGAATCTCTGGAGGTGTTGCAGTGTTGGCATAAGAGATTGGACCGGCTGATTAAAGTGATAAGATTGGATGTTGACTGGCCATAGGAATTGAGTTCAGTTGTGGAAATAAAAAGTTCATTATACTGAATATATACACCCTATGAAAGCCCTTATAATGAGGATGAATACCTTAATAGGTTAGCCTGCATTGTGTCATTTATTCAAGACAATCCTTCTACTTGTGTTTATATCTTGGGAGATATGAATGCTGATGTGAGTGACTGTAAATCCTTATTTGGTAACCACTTAAGGCAGTTCTGCTCCAATAATGATTTGATTCTTTCTAGTGAAATGCTTTTGCCAGTGGACAGCTATACTTATATCAGTGAAATGTGGCACACAGCATCATGGCTAGATCACTGTATCTGCTCTGAGGATGCACATGACTCTTTAGAGGCTATGAGGATAAATTATGAATTTGCTATATCAGATCATGTCCCTTTCTCTTGTCTATAAATGTGGGCAATTTACCCACTTATTTTCCCATGAATAATGAGACGCAAAGAAGGAAAATTATTGGGACATGAACGCGCAGGATTTAAACTTGTATCACATCCAGTCTGATTTAGGGTTAAGTAATATTGAGTTACCAAAAAGCGCAGTGGTTTGTTCTGACATGAATTGTAAAAATGCACAACATGTGCAGAATTGTGCATACTGTATGAGAAAATTATAGATTCTCTTCTTATTTCTAGTAGGTCCTTGTATAAAACTAAAAAGTTCCAAGCCAAGCCGGGGTGGAATGTGTATGCAGAAGAGCTTCATGCTGAAGCTAGAAGGGCTTTTAAATCATGGGTTAAATTTGGAAAACCTAGACATGGTCCTGTGTTTGAACATAAGAAACGGGCAAATGCTCATTTTAAATATGCCTTGCGCTTTATTAAGAGAAATGAAAACCTCTTGAAATCTGAGTCGCTTGCAAGGAAACTTCTGCAGAATAGTCCCACCGAATTCGGAAAGAAATAAAAACAATGAACAATTTAAAAACTTTGCCAACTAATATAGATTGTGCAAATGGTCCTGACGAAATTATTCAATTATGGCGGAATCATTATTATGAATGTTTAATTGTATTAAAGTAATTCATTTGTGATGAACAGTATAGATAAACATGAGGAAGTGGTTATTTCTACACAAGAAATTAGTGATATTGTTATGAATTTGAGTAAATAATAAGTCATGCGGTGTGGATAAAATATCGGCTGAGCATTTAAAATTTGCAAGCAGGAAATTGTTTTCCTTGTTGGCTATCTGTTTCACTGGGTTTTTAATCATGGTATTTACCTAATTCTATACTCTCTGTATTCTTAGTGCCTATTGTTAAGGATAAGTGTGGTAAAATAAATAATAAAGATAACTATCGGCCTATTGCTTTAGCCAGTACTGTATCCAAAGTCTTGGAAAGGGCTATACTTAATAGAATGGAGAAGTATTTGGTGACATCTGATAATCAATTTTTTTTAAGTCAAAACTTGGCACTGATATGTGCATTTTTGCTCTTAAGGAGATTTTAGACTTTTATAATCGGTGCAATACTACTATTTTTGTGTTTTATTGATGCCTCAAAAGCGTTTGATCATGTAATCATGATAAATTGTTTTATAAATTGTATAATAGAGGAGTTCCGAAGTATTTATTGAGAATTTTAGTGTATTGGTATGCTCACCAGTCTATGTATGTGAAATGGGGAATTATGTATCTTCCCCCTTTCATGTGAGGAATGGGGTAAGACAAGTAGTATTCTTTCACCTTGCCTTTTTAATGTGTATATGGATGATCTATCTAATCTGCTGAATCAGTGTAGGACGGGCTGTGGGGTTGGCCATACAACCATAAACCACCTAATGTACGCTGATGATCTTGTAATTTTCTCCCCGTGTAGTGCTGGGCTGCAGCAGTTGTGAAGGTTTGCTCACAGTATGGTTTGGATTTTGACATTAAATATAATGCAAAAAAGAGCAACATCATGATTGTCAGAAGTAAGGAGGACTCGAAATCGTGTTTTCCTGCTTCTTTCTGTCAGGCAGCATTCTCCAAGTGTGTGATGATGTAAAATACTTCGGACATTACATAACTGCTGACCTGTCTGATGATAGAGATATGTACAGGCAGCAGTGTATTCAATATGCACAAGCAAATATGCTTTCTCGTAAGTTCTCTATGTGCTCTGTATCTGTTAAAATTTCACTCTTTAAAGCATATTGCACTTCAATGTACACTGCCCATTTGTGGCGGCATTTCAAACAAAGCAGTATGCACAAACTTCAGGTTGCATACAATGATGGCATGAGAATACTGCTTAAGGTGCCGAGATGGAGTAGTGCCAGTCAGATGTTTGTAAATGTTAGTGTTCCAACTTGTGCTGCTGTGCTCAGAAACTTCATGTACAGATGTATGTGCAGATTTACAGATTGTGTAAACAGTATCATTCATAACCTGACCAGTCCTGTACAGAGCTCGGTCAGGTTCTTCTAGGCTGTGGAAACATTGGCGTATCAGTTTATATGGCCATGGATGAAATGGTCTTTTTTTGTTGTTGTTTGTTTGTTTTTTTGTATGTTCTTTTGTGTTATTATGGACCTTGTGTCTGAAATAATGTTTGATGATGATGATGATATTTTTGTTGAGTATATCTTTATTAGTTGGCTATGTACAACAGGCTTTTAAGGTGGCAGTAATTAAACCATTACTTAAAAAGCCTTCATTGACCCAGCTATCTTAGCTAATCATACGCAAATCTCCAACCTTCCTTTTCTCTCAAAAATTCTTGAAAGGGTAGTTGTAAAACAGCTAACTGATCATCTGCAGAGGAATGGTCTATTGAAGAGTTTCAGTCAGGTTTTAGAATTCATCATAGTACAGAAACAGCATTAGTGAAGGTTACAAATGATCTTCTTATGGCCTCAGACAGTGGACTCATCTCTGTGCTTGTCCTGTTAGACCTCAGTGCTGCTTTTGATACTGTTGACCATAAAATTTTATTACAGAGATTAGAGCATGCCATAGGTATTAAAGGCACTGCGCTGCAGTGAATCATATTTATCTAATAGATTACAATTTGTTCATGTAAATGGGGAATCTTCTTCACAGACTAAGGTTAATTATGGAGTTCCACAAGGTTCTGTGCTAGGACCGATTTTATTCTCTTTATACATGCTTCCCTTAGGCAGTAGTATTAGAAAGCATTGCTTAAATTTTCATTGTTACACAGATGATACCCAGCTTTATCTATCCATGAAGCCAGAGGACACACACCAATTACTTAAACTGCAGGATTCTTTCAGACATAAAGACATGGATGACCTCTAATTTCCTGCTTTTAAATCAGATAAAACTGAAGTTATTGTACTTGGCCCCACAAATCTTAGAAACATGGTGTCTAACCAGATCTTTACTCTGGATGGCATTACCCTGACCTCCAGTAATACTGTGAGAAATCTTGGAGTCATTTTGATCAGGATATGTCATTCAAAGCGCATATTAAGCAAATATGTAGGACTGCTTTTTTACATTTGCGCAATATCTCTAAAATTAGAAAGGTCTTGTCTCAAGAGTGATGCTGAAAAGCTTATTCATGCATTTATTTCTTCTAGGCTGGACTATTGTAATTCATTTATCAGGTTGTCCTAAAAGTTCCCTGAAAAGCCTTCAATTAATTCAAAATGCTGCAGCTAGAGTACTGATGGGGACTGGAAGGAGAGAGCATATCTCACCCATATTGGCCTCTCTTCATTGGCTCCCTGTTAATTCCAGAATAGAATTTAAAATTCTTCTTCTTACTTATAAGGTTTTGAATAATCAGGTCTCATCTTATCTTAGGGACCTCATAGTACCATATCACCCCAATAGAGCGCTTCGCTCTCAGACTGCAGGCTTACTTGTAGTTCCTAGGGTTTGTAAGAGTAGAATGGGAGGCAGAGCCTTCAGCTTTCAGGCTCCTCTCCTGTGGAACCAGCTCCCAATTCGGATCAGGGAGACAGACACCCTCTGTACTTTTAAGATTAGGCTTAAACTTTCCTTTTTGCTAAAGCTTATAGTTAGGGCTGGATCAGGTGACCCTGAACCATCCCTTACTTATGCTGCTATAGACTTAGACTGCTGGGGGGTTCCCATGATGCACTGAGTGTTTCTTTCTCTTTTTGCTCCGATCTGGTGCTTTGTTGATTCAGTGTTTTATTTTGCTTAATCTTAATTTTTTTCCCCAAATAAAACCCCAAAGAGCATATGTCTGTGAGTAAAATTTCCTTTTATGTTAATCTGACCTGTTGGTCTTCTGAAACAGTTGATTCAGCTTGCACTCGACCGAGACGGACGCACTTTTCTCCTCTCCCCCCTCCTTATCTTTCCTGCTTTTGTGGCGTGTTGTCTGTGAGGCTGCAGCTTTGCTCTTCTGGAAACGACAAAAATGGATCTGTTAAAGTGGTCTCTGAACGCAATTGACACTATTTTTCTACAAGACCTTCAGGAGCGGAGGAACCGACCTGTCCTGCTGGGACGCATGTGATGGTTACGTGATGGACTCGTGGAGGAGATGGCAGGTCATGTGCCTTTACATGCTTTCTGTGGAGGACGTCGAAGATGTGTACATATTCGGCTTGGTGGTGACCGGCTTTCTGATGTGTGGAGCGGGCACTCTGCTGGTTTACCGGAAAATCAGAAATGGAAGCAGCTTTGATTGGTCGTTCCAAGCTGCCCTATATGATTGATTCGATTGGGAAGGCAGTGGCTGCGCAGTCGGCGGGGGTTAACCGCGCGTTGGAAGACATCTCGAGGAAGATCGCAGCCCTGGAAACCCGCTATGACCGTCTGTGAAGACCACATTCTACATTTCAGATGCATTGAGAGCCACTCTGTTCTCAGAACTGTTGAATCTTTCAGGCGTCTGTTAATCTGGCTATTCATTTGGCTTCCCCAAATACAGCTGCACTTCAAGGTTGCTGTGATAAGAACCTCCTCAGAAGATCAACACTTAAGCCTCGCTCCCTGGTCTTCCCCCCTCCCCTCAGCTTCTCCAGCTCTGACGTGAACTGTGTTAGAACTGTCCAGGACTTTCTCAGACTGCGCAGGGCTGTTCCCTTCCCCCTCCAGACTGTCGGACAAGGCCGTTGACGGCGCCGAACTGGCTGCCTTCCGGAGTGTTCTGATAAACTGGTCCTTTCAAATCTCGGTTGTCGTCCTGTGTCCTTGTTTTGTCTCTGTGATTATTGTTTTTTGTGCTGATGGGATTTTTTTTTCCTCATTGCCACTGTGTAATGCAGCAGCTATGAGGGTTTTTTTTTTCTTCTCCTTTTCCCTCGTGTTTTGCTTTCATATATATGTTTTATGTACCGGGCCGGCCTATGTGTTGTGTGTGTTGTTTGTTATGGGTCGGTGTTGGTTTGCTCAGCCCTGCTGTTGACCAAGGCAGGGATGTACATCTGGAGCTGGTCCCCGGGCGTCTAATGGCGACCTCTGCTCCTACTGGCAAATAGGATGGGTTAAATGCAGTAGCCACATTTCATTGTGCAGGAAAGATGTTCTTCTGTTCTGTGCATATGACAATAAAATTTCCTTGATTCCTTGATAGATGTATTTTATAACTTAAAAACGGGATGTCTATGGCGTTTTCAATGTTAAGTTAGCATTAGCACTTGCAGCTGTCAACACATTTGTTTTCTATATAATTCATGGCTCAGTGTTTGTTGTCGTAAAAGAATCAAATGTATTACAAATTGTAATATTTTATTCATTTATTTTTATTTATATATCAATAATAATAGCAACACAACAATAATAGTAATAATCACTAATAATGCCACAATACAGTTTTAGAGAAACGGACAAAAAGAATCTGATAAAACAAAACAGAAAAGATTAAACCAACTAACAATGAACATAAATAAATAAATAAATATAGAATAAGTGTTTCCTGTGAACACCTAGTGACTCTTAAACCTCCACTTCATCCCTGTTTTATTTAAGTTTAAAGACAATTTGTTTTGTTCAAACCACATCTAAGCTGTGTTTTTACACAAGAAAAAATAAAATGCAGTAAACTGCACATTTGTGTCTTTTTTCATGAAAATATCTTATTACACTTTAGTCAGGTCTTTAAAAAGGTCTTTCGTGGACTCTTTCTGTAATATGTTGTCAGCGGTTGAGATAGTTGCTGAAGGCATCTAAACCTGATGGAAATCTCTTTGTGGTGTGTCGGTGATGTATGTACGTGCAAAATAAACAAAACACTACTCCAGGTAGGTTTTTGATGAGAATATAACATAACTTTGTTACAAGGTCAAACGCTGATGTTGTGTGATAAAGGCCTTTTAATAATAACTCACTTAAAGAAATAATGTTAAAACTCACATGTAAGTAAAAAAAAACAAAACGATTAATCAAAAAATAATAGACGGATGAACTGATTAGTAAAATAATCGTTAGTTGCAGCCCGTGTTTAGGCTAAAATAAATATGTCTTTCCTAAAAAATCAAAGTCTGGATTTCAAAAAGAAGAGAAAAAGAAAGGGCAAGAAAACTAAATGAGGGAAAGCAGCTGCTAATCAAATTCTTTGAAAAAGAGGTGAGCTTGAAAGCTATATTGAGTTGGGGGTCTGGGGGACCAAATTGGTGCAATTTGGTCCCCCAGACCCCCCAACTCAATATTGCTCCCCCAACTTTAAAAACTTCAGACTTCAGACAACTTTATTGATCCCAAAAATGGCAATTATGTTTACACTCCAATTACCTCAGACAAGACAGCAATTAATCCGCAATTACTACTTGTTTACCGTAATAATGGCACACATCAAAATTAAAGACAACACATATACATTTGACATTGTTTATGTGCACTAAACTTGAAGCAGTCCGTCATCCGAATTGAGGTAAAGTGGGTGAAGGCCGCTGCAACTGTAAGTCGCGCTGCCAAGACCAGCTTGAGAGAGGACGAGGCCTGCTGCAGGGGGAGGGGCAGAGAGTGGCCCAGTGTTCAGACAGACAGCCTGGAAGGCTGCACAGGCGCCATCGACAGGCCTTATCTGTCCATCCTGGGGGGATCCCACTCCTGAATCAGTCCACCAGAGTCTCAGGTCCCACAGTCAACATCTCAGGACTGGGAAGGGAGGGAGGAAGAGGGGGGGGACGAGGGGGAGGACGAGGAGCGAGGCTATCAGGAGTGTTCCTCGGGGGAGGATTTTATCCCAGCGGCCTTGAAGGACAGCTGGTGTTTGGAAACCAAATAGATATCCAGATTAACAGACGCCTGGCAGATTCCACATTCTGAAACTTCAGAGTGGCTCCCAATACATCTGAATAGAGGAGATGTGTCTTACAGATGATCAAAGCAGTTTTCCAGTGCAGCCATTCTCTCTAGTGTATTTTTTTCTGTTCTGAATATTTGTTAAAGAGCTAATTATTCAATGCACATGAAAAAACTTTTTAACAGTGACTGAGAAATGCACAAGCAAATATACCAACCTTCTGGTCACTTCTTGTATTCTTTGTCCACCATGTTGTCTTCAGCTGTGGTCTCTTGGAAACGAGGCTGTTTTGTCCGGAATGGTCGATTGTCAGGTTTTGGCCCTAGTCCGGCCCTGGGTCATGTTTTTTCCCTGTCCTCGTCTTTGCCCCTTCTTTGATCCTCAGTTTTGATTTTCCATTTCTTACTTTGTAGTTCCTGTTTTGGTTTTCTGTTTATTATGTATGTTCGGTTATATAGTCTTGTCTCTCTGTTTCTGTTACATTTAATAGGTGTTCTATTTTGTGGTAGTTTTTCTTCAGCTGTGATTTTCCATTTTGTATCAGTATCACTTTAGTCACTTGTAGTTGTTAAGTTTCTGCTCTTTCATTTGTTTATTTTGTTTCACTCACTTTTGGATTTTGGGTTTCATTAGTTCTTAGTTGTTTAACATTTGTCTAGTCACTGTCACATTCCCGTTTTGCTGCTTTTGTCTGACATGCCCCTTGTCACTCCACTCTTGTCTCATCTGGCCATGCCTTCTTCCCTTCACCTGCATCTCATCACGCCCCTGATTAACTGTCATGCCGTCTTACAGCATGACAGGATACCTTGTATAATTTATTCGTTGCTTGTGTTTTGTTGTGGTCGTTCGGACAGTTTCACGATGAACACTAAGAGATTCCCGTGACCCTTGATGAGCTCCCTGTTTTCACTGAATTTTTTGCCTTTGTAACCTTTGTATCTGATGTTTTCCTTATTCCATTTGTTATGGGAATGTTATATGATTGTTATATTATTGTTATAACATTGTCCAGATTTATCCAACAGATCAATCTTAGGGAAATTACTGGGGAGGTAATTCAATTCAAATTCAATGATCCTCTGAAATTAAGGATCAGTGACAGTTTGAATTATTTGGACGTGACACCTTGAATGGTAGTTCCCTCTCACACCTTGGTGCCCCTGCCTTGTTGGCATGGTGTATCAGGTGAGTATGAAGGGCTGGATAGCTTATGACGGGTAAGATCCCACCTCATAACTGGGGACAACCTACGAGGCACAGCCACGATTACTCTGATGTTTCAGTGAGGTCCTGACTCTACGTGGGCACCGTAAGGGAGCATCAGGATGGGGTCATTTGATGGTTGCCTGTGTGCCTACATGTTTGGCAGAATATTGATTTGATTGGAATATTGGACCATACATGAGAATTTAATTATCATGCCAAAATGTTTTTAATTGTTGACATGACAGTCATGTGAAAAGGGGGAGTTGTTAGATATATTTGTGTTTGATTTGTTAATATAGTTTATTTTTTACTATATCAAGTATTTGCTATGCTTAAACCGGTCTGAACTGGTTTGATCTGATCAGAGGAGAAGCAGGAGTTAGGTTACACCAGGGACCAAACAACTGTGGGTTGAAGACAAGGGGTGGAGCTTCCCCTCTGTCTGTGGGGAGCCAGTAAGATTAGGGTTAGGGTTAGGGGTTAGGGTTAGGGGTTAGGGGTTAGGGTTAGACTAAATCCCACTGTACTGCCTACATTCCCTTGGATAAAAGCCATTTTGTCGACCATGTTCGAGGTCTCTCAGAAGCTGCTTCTCCTGTGACACAGGTCTGGTTTTCAGCATGACTTTCAATCAATTCAACCTGAGAAATATACTGATTTTGTTCTTTGTTCTTTGCAGTATTACAATAAGAACCGGGAGGATTACAGCAGAATGCTAATGACTCACTTCAGAAATAACCGACTCAACATAAAAAGGAATTTGTTGGGTGAAACCATCGCCCATGGTCCAAATAAAAAACAGTACTGTCGGTTTGTCAAACACACTATGTCCACCATGACAAGAGATAGTAGTTTGATCCTTAATTTCATTATGAAGTTAAGGGATTTTGGAAGTGAGAATTGAGTAACTAAAGGAATAAATGTTATGATATCATGACAATCACAAATCATTTTCTTTTCCCAGACATTTTAGTCATTTCCCCCACATCATTTATTTTTCATATAGTACAACTTGAAGCTCACTCCACAGTTTATCATTGCTACTATTAATTTTTTAAACTTTATTTAACCAGCAGACAATCCTTTGACAGCTTGTTGCTGCACCCGAACGCTGTGGTGGACCACATTACATGCTCTCTGGCTCCAGGACAAAATAATACAGAAAAATATAAACACTGACTGTCAGGATTTCCCCTGGATCCTGGTTTTAACACTTTAAGCAGTGTCATGTGTTATTTTCTCCACCAGATGGCGCCCTCAGTTATTTTTCACCCGTGGATCATGAGTGATTGATCGATCATTGACAGACTATTTAACACTCGGACTACCAGAGTGGTGCCAAATGGCACTGCTGAGGTAATTTACAACTCATTAGGCCACCTTTTCTTAGAACTTTCAGAAGATGTTGGATCAGCAGTTTATCCGGACATTCCACTGTTAAAGGAGATTTTTAATGAAGACGTGCGGACGGATTGGCGCGTCGGCTTGCAGCCGGCCAGCGTGCCCGCCACAGGAAAAACACCTCCGTTGGAAGCCTTAAGGACAAGTTGGAACATGCCCTGCTGTTAAACAATTTCTCAGATACTCACTCAACTGAAAGACACCAAAAGCCGCCTGGATTTTACAAATGGTTATCAACATGGAGGTGTTTTTCCTGTGGCGGGTGCGCTGCGCCGGCTGCGAGCCGACGCGCCAATCCGTCCGCACATCTTTCATTAAAAAATCTCCTTTAACAGTGTAATGTGCACGAAGGTTCAAGCTTGGTTGACGTAAAAACATATGAATCAAATCCTTATAGTTTTTTAAAAATAAAAGGTAGGATACTTTTCTAATAGACCTCGTATACGCCTTTTCGTACCAATCAAATATCTTGGACCAAAACTATGTCAAAAGAAGGCAAGACCAAAATCAATCAATCAATCAATTTTATTTATATACGCCAAATCACAACAAACAGTTGCCCCAAGGCGCTTTATATTGTAAGGCAAGACCATACAATAATTACGTAAAACTCCAACGGTCAAACGACCCCTGTGAGCAAGCACTTGGCTACAGTGGGAAGGAAAAACTCCCTTTAACAGGAAGAAACCTCCAGCAAACCAGGCTCAGGGAGGGGCAGTCTTCTGCTGGGACTGGTTGGGGCTGAGGGAGAGACCAGGAAAAAGACATGCTGTGGAGGGGAGCAGAGATCAATCACTAATGATTAAATGCAGAGTGGTGCATACAGAGCAAAAAGAGAAAGAAACAGTGTATCATGGGAACCCCCCAGCAGTCTACGTCTATAGCAGCATAACTAAGGGATGGTTCAGGGTCACCTGATCCAGCCCTAACTATAAGCTTTAGCAAAAAGGAAAGTTTTAAGCCTAATCTTAAAAGTAGAGAGGGTGTCTGTCTCCCTGATCTGAATTGGGAGCTGGTTCCACAGGAGAGGAGCCTGAAAGCTGAAGGCTCTGCCTCCCATTCTACTCTTACAAACCCTAGGAACTACAAGTAAGCCTGCAGTCTGAGAGCGAAGCGCTCTATTGGGGTGATATGGTACTACGAGGTCCCTAAGATAAGATGGGACCTGATTATTCAAAACCTTATATTAGAAGAATTTTAAATTCTATTCTAGAATTAACAGGAAGCCAATGAAGAGAGGCCAATATGGGTGAGATATGCTCTCTCCTTCTAGTCTAAAATGCATGAGACAAGGTGCTCTCAGAGACTTTGTACCTGTCACACAGCGGGGAAACATCAGGATAGATTTTATGCAACCTGACCTTTGAGTTATGAAGATGATGGACCATTTTAAACTGAATGAAGTGGTGCCTGCTGCTAATAGAGCAAGACTTTACTGTGCATAGGCTGTTCTCCCATACCTTCTCAGAGATGTTGATACCAAGTTCTACTGACCAGGTGTCTTTAATTTTATTACTGGATACTAATTCACACTCTTTGAAAACATTCACAAACTTGGACACTAAATGCCTCGATTCTGGGGAATTTTGCAGAATATCAAAAAAGGTGTGCTCCCTTTGGAGAGCCTCAGAGTTGGGTATTTTAGATTGAATGTAATGCCTAACCTGCAGATAAAAAGTGAATGTGGCAGACAAAACGTCTCCCTCAGTGAGTCAAAAGATGCAAACTGTCCATCTATGTAAAGGTGTTTAACAGAAATCAGTCCTCTCTCTCTCCAGGAAATGAACACCATATCAGACCATGGAGGTAGAAATGAATGATTGTAGCAAACTCGTGTTAGGACGGAGGTCTCGGGCAAACACAGGGCCTTCCTGAGCTGATTGACAGTAAAAACACGCTCTGCCATGTGCTCCAGGTTTTACTGCCATGACTGTTGACATTGACACGAGGGTATGTAATGTCTTTTTTTTTCTTAAAGGTCTCACAGTGTGACAGTTGGCAGCGATCAGGAAAACCTTTGACAGCTGCACAATCTTTAGAAATGTTTGTTTTTAAGTAGCTCAGAAGATCTGCAGAATGATCTATCACCATGGTTTGCCAATGCAGATTTTATCTGATCAGGGGCAAGAATTTGTGAATGAGGTGTGTGTGTTTTTGGTGCACATACTTAACACACACACATACCCAAAGTACTTTGGTGTGTCCTATATTCAAGGAAGTATACGTTATGTTTGTGTGTGTGTGGTGTGTGTGTGTGTGTGTGTGTGTGTGTGTGTGTGTGTGTGTGTGTGTGTGTGTGTGTGTCCTTTTTCTTTAGCTCAACCACAACCTCTGTGGTCTTCTGGGTATAAAGAGGAGTGTAACAGCTGCTGATCATCTGCAGACAAATGGACCAGATGAAAAGACAAATGACAACTTAAAAACCAAGTGGTTTTTCTATGACCGATCAATATGTCACATCAAACCTGCTCCCATCCAGAGTGCAGCAGGTGACTGAAGCTGCTCCACTCACCTGCCTCATTCTTGAGGCTTCATCCATCTGCTTGTTCCTGACATCCTACAGTCACATGACAACTTTCTTTTTGTCTCTCTGTCTTTTAGAGCTCTGACACAGTTGGTCAATGATCCACAAAACAACTGGGATGTGTATTTGGATGCAGTTCTGTTCTCGCTGAGACCAAAGGTCCACACCTCCACCAAACACAGCCCTTTCCTGTTGATGTGTGGAAGGGAGGCCGTGTTCCCCTCACAGCTTCCCGTCGATGTGCCACTAAATTTGGGATGACGGCTTGTGGGTCTGTAGCTAAAGTAAACACTGTGCACTACTAATAAAAGGGACCTCAAATTTTAATGAAATGAAAAACTCTGCTTTTACGAGCAGATTACATTCAAATCTGAATCATCTTGTCATTTCAGCTTTCATTCAGTGTTCCTGGGAGGAGAACATACGAGACATTTATTGGTGACAAAACACGATCAATGGAGGAAGCAAGTGCACGTGCTCAGGAAAACATCTCCAAGACCAATTAAAGCAGCGAACTGCTTAAAAATTCTAAAGAAGCACAAGGATGTGGTGGACACAGATTGACAAGATGAGAAAGCGAGGAAGGAAACGGGGTAAGCTGTGACTATTTTTTAGATGATTGTTTGATCTTCTGTCCACATTAAAATCTGCTTTAATTACAGATGGTCTTATTATTAGGGAAAACTGTGGATCCGTGGAATTCTGCAGATTTCATCGGGGGGGGGGGGTTCTTAGTGTTTTACTCTGTAATCGTGATCATTCCAGGTCCTACTTCACATCATATTCTGTTATTTCAACATGATCACTGACAGATCAAATGAAAGGTTGAATCTAGGATCATTTAAATATCCACTTCTTCTGAGATTTTTTTTTCTTCCAGGAGATGCTGAAAATGCATCAATAGATACAAAATTAATTTGGTTTCTGGGGTCCTGCAGGCACTAGAACCCGGCTCCTGGGGGGCAGTGCCCCTCAGCCCCCCCTCTGATTTCACAGTTTTCATTTCACAGTCCTGTGTTACTGTTACAGGACGAATTGAGCCCGATTTCCGCGGCCCGTTCACGGTCCAGGAAATTCAAGGTCACCTAGTGACATTGTCGACTGCAGACGGGATACCACTAACAACAAAATACAATATTAATCACATAAAACCTTACAAAAGAATTTTGGACAATGAAGACAGCCCAATCCCCAGTAAACAGTATGTCAATGTGACATTTATCCAAAGCAAGCCGTCATGGGTACGACACAAGAGCTAAACTGACTCAAACACATTCCACAGTTAAGATGTGTCAAATGTGACCTCACATTAGTGCAGCACCAAAAACAGGTATGAGAAGCAACTATCTGTATTGAATTTGAATCAACTTAATCTCTCTTTCCTATTTTTCCCTTTAGCCCACACCTGCAAGCTCCGATGGACAAGTCAAAGAAAAATACAGTATGAAAATACTAAGTCAGTTGACATTTCACATAACACGGTATAATTGTTTGGGTTATAATGATTACTAAGCACTCGCAACATACACGTCAGCAAGAGGACAGACCAGAAGATCGAGGTTGTACTATTCTAGTTCAGACCTGTTGGTATTTGTTCACCTACCTGAGTTCATGTTGAGGGTGTGGCTTGTTTAAACTGTTTGCTTGCCTATGAATTTGTTCTTTGTTATACTTTTCCTGTACATGTTCAGTACAATTACCCAATTTTCTTCTGTCTTCCTGGTATTTGATTTTCCTGCTGGTCCAGTTCAAGAAGGTTTGCTGTGTGGGTCACTCAAAATGAATAATGCTACAGTTGTTCATCTTACACTTGGATATAAATCAGATCCACTTCATGGATTTCATACTTATGTGATTAAAAATCTCATTTGGTCTTTTTGCTTCATAATATCAGGCCCCATTGAGAACTTCTTTCATTCACACCGTCTAAACTCAGTGACGTCCTTTGAAGAGAAAGGTTGAATAGAATAGAAACTTTGTCATTTCACATACAACAAATTGACACAATCCACCACTAGGGGCAGTGGGCAGCCTCAGTCCGGCGCCCACGGACCAACTCCAGATGTTGTTCAGGGGCGGAGAAAGAGCCGACCCTAAATAAGCATGTTTTTGAATGTGTGCACCTCCTTCCTGAAACGGGCTCTTGTTTAATGCACATTACATGGACTGTATATATTTACAAACAGTTATGGCACATACAGTAATGGTATCTCACCCACATCTAATGTTTGTGAGGTTTTTTTTAATTGCAGTCCAAAAGATTTGGGCTTCAGATGATGTTGGAAAAGTGGAGCTGTGTAGCTGTGTGTGAAAGTGTAGTGACACGGACCCACAACAGGGGGGCAAATGAACGGTCAATAGATGAGCCAAAATTAACAATTTAATGTTGTGAAGGAGCACAACGAACATACAGACAATCACAGAATATAATTACAGTCAATCCACAAAGGTGACGTGTGGGCAGGCTCGAGGATAGAAGACGTCTGTCCTGAGAAGAGCCGGAACCACACGATTTCCGCCGTCACCGAACCTGGTGAATACTGGAGCCACCAAGTCCCGAATTCCCAGGTGATCACTGTCCCCGACTGTCGGATCTGGTACTGCTGGCGAGAACAAAGACAGTCAAGTGTGGGTGTGTGTACACCCAGTAACAATTATGGTGGGAATGCCACCTCCACCTCTCACTCAATATCTTGCTGAGTACTGCAGTGATTCCTCAGGGGAAAAGAGTGCAGTCCAGCACTCAATCAGCTCCTGCAGACAGAGGATAACGGGTACTCCTGCAAAGACTCACAATATACAGATTGATGTGTAAAACACAAACGGCTGAGTATATTACCTCCAATGAAGTACGATATCTCGGCAACGAGGGTGGAGATGACGTCTGGTCTTATGGAGTGAGATGATGTTGAGTAGATGGGTGACAGCTGTCAAGGGATAATGAGTGACAGCTGTCACCCCCAGCTGTGTCCGTGGCGGCAGCGCCCTCTCGTGCCTGAAGCCCGCACTTCAGGCAGGGCGCCCACTGGTGGTGGGCCAGCAGTACCTCCTCTTCTGGCAGCCCACACACAACAGGACTCCCCCGTCAACGGGCGCCTCCTGGCGCCCGACCAGGCTTGTTCGGGTGACGGTGGTAGAAGTCGACCAGGAGGGCCGGATCCAGGATGAAGCTCCTCTTCACCCAGGAGCGTTCTTCGGGTCCATACCCCTCCCAGTCCACCAAGTACTGGAACCCCCGGCCCATCTGACGGACGTCCAGGAGCCGGCGCACCGTCCAAGCCGGCTCCCCGTCGATGATCCGAGCAGGAGCAGCGCCGGTCGGGAGCCCAGAGGGGTGAGGTGTGGTGAGGCTTGATTCGTGACACGTGAAATCTGGATGGATCCGCATTGAAGCCGGGAGTTTGGAGCTCAATGCGGCAGGACTGAGGACTTTGAGGATCTTGAATGGTCCGATATATCTTTCCTGAAGTTTCGGGGAGTCCACCTGGAGGGCGATGTCCTTTTGTGGAAAGCCACACCTCCTGCCCGGGCTGGTAAGCAGGGGCCGGGGATCGCCGGCGGTCTGCCTGGGTCTCGCTCTTCGTCCGGGCCTTCACAAGGCAGAACGGGTGGAGCGCCACACCGACGGCACTCTGCAGGTGGGCCTGGGCGAGGGCACACCGACCTCTCCCTCCACCACAGGAAACAATGGGGGCTGATACCCCAAACACACCTCAAATGGGGAGAGGCCGGTGGCAGAGGACCCTGGCTGTTATGCGCATACTCGATCCAGGCCAGATGTTTACTCCAGGCCGTCGGGTTGTGCGACGTCCCACAATGTAGAGCTTGCTCCAATTCTGATTGGCCCGTTCTGCCTGTCCATTGGTCTGCGGATGATACCCGGACGAGAGGCTCACAGTAGCCCCCAGTTCCCGGCAGAAGCTCCTCCAGACGTGTGAGGAGAACTGGGGACCACGATCTGAGATGATGTCGGTGGTTATCCCATGCAGACGGACGACGTGGTGGACCAGGAGGTCTGCTGTCTCTGGGCTGTTGGGAGCTTCGGGAGGGCCACGAAGTGGGCCGCCTTGGAGAATCGGTCCACTATCGTGAAGATGGTGGTGTTGCCCTGGGACGGCGGGAGGCCCGTGACGAAATCCAGGCCGATGTGGGACCAGGGGCGATGAGGCACAGGTAATGGCTGGAGAAGTCCTTGGACCTTTTATGGTCTGCCTTGCCCCTGGCACAGGTGGTGCAGGCCTGGATGTACTCCCGGACGTCGGCCTCCATAGACGCCCACCAGAAGCGCTGCTGGACAACTGCCACGGTCCTTCGCACCCCTGGATGACAGGAGAGCTTGGAACCATGACAGAAGTCCAAGACTGCAGCTCTGGCCTCTGATGGGACGTACAACCGGTTCTTCGACCTGTTCCTGGGTCCGGGCTCCGTGCCAGGCCTCCCGGACGATCTTCTCCACGTCCCAGGTGAGGGTGGCCACGATAGTGGACTCAGGCAGGATGGGCTCTGGTGGATCCGACAGTGCAGTTTTGACCTCCTCTTCGTGTACCCGGGACAAGGCATCCGACCTCTGGTTCTTGGTCCCGGGCGATAGGTGATCCGGAAGTCAAAACGCCCGAAGAACAGTGACCAGCGGGCTTGCCTGGGGTTCAGGCCGCTTGGCGGTCCTGATATACTCCAGGTTCCGATGGTCAGTGAAAACCGTGAACGGCACAGACGCTCCCTCCAACAGGTGTCTCCACTCCTCAAGAGCCTCTTTCACCGCAAGGAGTTCTCGATTGCCGACGTCATAGTTCCGTTCAGCCGGGGTCAACCTGTGTGAAAAGTAGGCACACGGGTGAAGAACCTTATCGGTCTCTCCGCTCTGGGATAGCACAGCTCCTATTCCTGAGTCAGAGGCGTCCACTTCAACCACGAACTGGCGGCTAGGGTCGGGCTGCACCAAAACTGGCGCAGTAGAGAACCATCGTTTCAACTCCTTGAACGCGGCTTCGCACCGATCCGACCAGGTGAAGGGGACTTTTGGAGAGGTCAGGGCTGTCAGGGGGCTAACTACCTGACTGTAGCCCTTAATGAACCTCCTATAGAAATTAGCGAAGCCGAGGAACTGGTGCAGCTTCCTACGGCTTGTTGGTTGGGGCCAATCTCTCACCGCCGCAACCTTGGCCGGATCAGGGGCGACGGAGTTAGAGGAGATGATAAACCCCAGGAAGGACAAAGACGTGCGGTGAAACTTGCACTTCTCGCCCTTCACAAACATTCCAGTTCTCTAACAACCGCTGCAGGACCTGACGTACATGCTGGACATGGGTCTCAGGATCCGGAGGAAAAGAGAGAATATCGTCCAGATATACGAAGACGAATCGGTGCAGGAAGTCCCGCAAGACGTCGTTAACCAAGGCTTGGAACGTCGCGGGGGCATTGGTGAGGCCGAACGGCATGACCAGTACTCAAAGTGACCTAACGGGGTGTTAAATGCCGTCTTCCATTCGTCTCCCTTCCGGATCCGAACCAGGTGATATGCATTTCTAAGATCCAGCTTAGTAAAGATTTTGGCTCCATGCAGAGGGGTGAACACGGAATCCAACAATGGCAACGGGTATCGGTTGCGAAACCGTAATCTCATTCAGCCCCCTGTAATCAATGCATGGACGGAGTCCACCATCTTTCTTGCCCACAAAAAAGAAACCTGCCCCCATCGGGGAGGTGGAGTTCCGGATCAGCCCGGCAGCTAATGAGTCCCGGATGTAGGTCTCCATTGATTTGCGCTCAGGTCATGAGAGGTTGTACAGCCTGCTGGATGGGAACTCAGCGCCTGGAACCAAATCAATGGCACAATCGTACGGACGGTGCGGGGGAAGGGTGAGTGCCAGATCCTTGCTGAAGACGTCAGCAAGATCGTGGTACTCAACCGGCACTGCCGTCAGATTGGGCGGAACTTTGACCTCCTCCTTAGCCTGTAAACTGGGAGGAACCGAGGATCCTAAACACACCCGATGGCAGGTTTCGCTCCACTGAACCACCACCCCAGACGGCCAATCAATCCGGGGATTGTGCTTCAACATCCAAGGGAAGCCCAGAATCACGCGGGAGGTAGAAGGAGTTACAAAAAACTCAATCTCCTCCCGATGGTTTCCAGACACCACCAGAGTTACTGGTTGTGTCTTGTGTGTGATTAAAGGGAGGAGGGTGCCATCTAGTGCCCGCACCTGCAATGGCGAAGGAAGCGCCACCAGAGGGAGCCCTACCTTCCTTGCCCATCTGCTGTCTAGCAAATTCCCTTCTGACCCCGTGTCCACCAGTGCTGGGGCTTGAAGGGTTAAAACCCCGCTCAGGATTGTAATTGGGAGTCGTGTGGCAATCTGTGTGTGTCCCACGTGAATGTTTTGACCCCCCTTTAGCCCAGTCTCTGAGGGCGGTTGTTGCTGTGGCCGTTTGGAGCAGTTTTTCTGTGTGTACTCCTTAGAGCTGCAGAGAAAACACTCCCCGCGGACCAGCCTCCTCATTTTGGCCCTGTGCGTTTCCCTAACAATGCCAGCAGGGGGAGCTGTTGCCCCACGGAGCGCTGCGGCTGTGGAGCGTGGGGAGGGCGGCCCCTTTTCGAACCCGGAAGGGAGAGGGGCGGCACGTATCCGGCCACGTCCTTGGCCTCGCTCCCGACGGCGTTCCTCCAACCGATTGTCTAACCATATAACGAGATCGATAAGCCCATCTAAATCCCGCGGTTCCTCCTTAGCTACCAGATGCTCCTTCAGGACCAATGACAGTCCGTTTATGAAGGCGGCACGGAGCGCAACGTTATTCCAGCCGGACCTCGCAGCCGCGATGCGGAAGTCGACTGCATATTCGGCTGCGCACCGACGCCCCTGTCGCATTGACAGCAGCATTGTTGAAGCGGTCTCTCCTCTGTTAGGGTGATCAAACACTGTTCTGAACTCCTCCACAAACCCAGTGTATGCTGATAACAACCATGAGTTCTGTTTCCAGAGCGCCGTAGCCCAGGCGCGTGCCTTACCCCGAAGCAGAGCAATCACATAAGCTATTTTACTAGCATCTGACGCGTACATGATGGGACGTTGTGCGAAGACGAGCGAACACTGCATGAGAAAGTCCGCGCACGTCTCCACACAACCTCCGTACGGCTCAGGAGGGCTTATGTATGCTTCAGGGGATGGTGGGAGGGGTTGTTGAACCACCACTGGAACATTCATATCCTGCACAGGGTCGGCAGGAGGAGGAGCTGCAGCAGCGCCCTGAGCGCTCGCCGCCACCTGCGCGGAGAGAGCCTCCACCCTGCAGTTCAGGAGGATGTTTTGCTCGGTCATTTGATCCAACCGAGCCGTAAAGGCGGTGAGAATGTGCTGCAGCTCACCAATCATGCCTCCTGCAGACGCCTGCGCTCCCTGCTCTCCCATTGGTCGTTCAACAGCCGGGTGACGCCCCTCGGAGTCCATGATGCTGGCCGAGATATCCTGTTGTGAAAGTGTAGTGACACGGACCCACAACAGGGGGCGCAAATGAACGGTCAATAGATGAGCCAAAAATTAACAATTTAATGTTGTGAAGGAGCACAACGAACATACAGACAATCACAGAATATAATTACAGTCAATCCACAAAGGTGACGTGTGGGCAGGCTCGACGATAGAAGACGTCTGTCCTGAGAAGAGCCGGAACCACACGATTTCCGCCGTCACCGAACCTGGTGAATACTGGAGCCACCAAGTCCCGAATTCCCAGGTGATCACCGTCCCCGACTGTCGGATCTGGTACTGCTGGCGAGAACAAAGACAGTCAAGTGTGGGTGTGTGTACACCCAGTAACAATTATGGTGGGAATGCCACCTCCACCTCTCACTCAATATCTTGCTGAGTACCGCAGTGATTCCTCAGGGGAAAAGAGTGCAGTCCAGCACTCAATCAGCTCCCGCAGACAGAAGATAACAGGTACTTCTGCAAAGACTCACAATATACAGATTGATGTGTAAAACACAAACGGCTGAGTATATTACCTCCAATGAAGTACGATATCTCGGCAATGAGGTGGAGATGACGTCTGGTCTTTATGGAGTGAGATGATGTTGAGTAGATGGGTGACAGCTGTCAAGGGATAATGAGTGACAGCTGTCACCCCCGGCTGTGTCCGTGGCGGCAGAGCCCTCTCGTGCCTGAAGCCCGCACTTCAGGCAGGCCGCCCTCTGGTGGTGGGCCAGCAGTACCTCCTCTTCTGGCAGCCCACACACAACAAGCTGTAGTTGGCCCTTATAGTTTGTATGACACATCCTTTTGAACTCTTCAGGGTTCACGTTGGCTGACTGATGATGTAAGACGTTATTCATTTATTCATTCAAGTCTGAAAAGGCGAACATTGTTCAATCATTGTTATGCTACAAGTCGTGTGTGTTACAGGTTATAGATGCATATCTTCATATTCTTGTGGAGAAACAGCAGACAAGTAAATGCTTTTTGTTTTCTTTCTCTGTGTTACTTTATACTTCTTTAGAAGACGTATATAATAGACGTATCAGATTTTGAGATTTTTGTGTTTGCAAACATTCATATAGTGTTCATGTTGTATGTGTAAACCTTGCCTCTAAATTAAACTATATATATATTCACAAATTTTGTAAAATGTCATATCATTAACGTTAGCTGCAGGCAAGCTCAGGCCTAATTAAAATTTTGTCTGTATTTTTTATCTATTTTGTTATTAAACCAGGAGCCTAAAGTTGCCAGTAAGGTGTGCAGGCATCCCACATCTAAAGACATGCAGGTTAGATGAACTGGAAACTTTAGAATTGTAAAAGAGAACAATCTCAATGGGACTAAAACCTGGTTGAATAAAGGCTAAATTTAAAATGTACATACCTTTTTATGACCATGATTAAATATATATACTCTGTCTTTTATTAAGTGTTAAGGTAATTGAAGTTTAAAGTGTCCCTGCCACGCCATGACGTTTTTACATATTCTTGAAGAATAAAAAAAAAAAGGTTTTTCCACATGTTGCCTTTGTTTTTGTTTTTTTTTTTTTTTTTACCATAAAATTACACTGAACAAGGATTTAGATGTTTCGTTACGCATCTGAGAATTTGTATTTACCGCCTCCGAGTTGACCTACTTTATCGCTGTGCCGGACGTGACGTCATGCAAGTAAATGTGTCAAAGTGCGGCTCTGTTTACCAACACAGCAGACACGGACAGCGAAGGCATAGTGAGGGATTTTAGTGAAGATTTAAGTGACATATCGATTGTGTTTGAAGAAGATGAGGAAGTTTCTGGTGCATTTCCTAACTTTTATCAATGCTTGTCTTAGATCAGGGTCTGTTCCAGCTGCTTTTAAACATGCTGTGGTTCGACCTCTTCTTAAAAAAACCTCACCTGGACTCATCAGTTTTATCTGTTTTTAGACCTGTGTCTCATCTGCCATTTCTATCTAAGGTTTTAGAAAAGGTTGTCTTTTTACAGTTACAATCATTTTTAGAAGACAATCTCATCCTTGAAAAATTCCAATCTGGGTTTAGATCACGACACAGCACTGAGTCAGCACTTTTCAAAGTTCATAATGACATCACTTTGTCAGTGGATGCAGGGAATCCTGCTGTGCTGGTTCTGTTGGACCTCACAGCAGCCTTTGATACTGTGGATCATTTTATTGGCATTCATGGTACTGCACTTAAGTGGTTTAGATCATATTTGGCTGAAAGGAGCTTTTCTGTCATGATTGGGCACCTCTCCTCATCAACTGCTCATCTGTCTTGTGGAGTGACGCAGGGTTCTGTCCTTGGGCCGATTCCATTTTCTTTGTACATTCTGCCATTGGGGTCAATTATAACCCAGCACAACCTGTCCTTTCATTGTTATGCAGATGATCTGCAAATCTATCTGCCTGTGAAGACTAATGGGAGTGATGCTTTGTCATTATTTAATTGTATTTGTGATGTAAAGCAGTGGCTGTCCCAAAACTTCCTTTACCTGAATGATGGTAAAACTGAGATCATGGTGTTTGAGTGCACTGGCATACCAAATGTGGTAACACCAAATTTTGGTGCTTTGGCTAACTATGTAAAACCAGCTGTCAAGAATTTGGGAGTGATATTTGACAGCTGTTTGAGGTTCGATCAACAGATAAATTCTGTTGTCAAAGCTAGTTTTTTCCAACTTCGCCTTTTGGCTAAAATAAAGCACTTTCTCAGTAGACGTGATCTTGAGACGCCATTCATGCTTTCATCAGCTCCAGACTTGATTATTGTAATGCACTTTATTCGGGCATTAATTAGTCGTCTCTTGCACGTCTCCAGTTGGTGCAGAAAGCTGCTGCTCGTCTTTTAACAAACACTTTTAGATGTGAGCATATTACACCCATCCTGTACTCACTCCACTGGCTTACAGTTTGTTTTAGAATTGATTTTAAAATTTTAATGTTTGTTTTTAAAGCTATTTATGGCCTTGCACCTCCCTACTTGTCTGAAATTTTAACTTTGCGCACCTACAGTAAGACATTAAGAGCGTCTGGCCAGCTTTACTTAGATGTTCCAAGGGCAAGATATAAACGCTGGGGTGATCATGCTTTCGCAGTAGCTGGCCCCAGACTGTGGAATGAGCTACCTCTTGAGTTATGTACTATTCGTGACCTAGCACTTTTTAAATCTAAGTTAAAGACTTATTTATTTAAACTGGCTTTTAACACTTAGTGGGGAGGTGACATGTTCTGTTATTTTTATGTTCTTTTTTATGTTGTTTTAAAATTTTAGATGTGTTTTATTTTTGTAAACTTGTGTTTTTAATGTTAAGCACTTTGGACACCAGTCGGTGCTATAAAGCGCTTTATAAATAAATGTTGATTGATTGAATGAAGCGACGAAGAAAATAATTGAGGGGCTCCAGCAGCATATGTTCGAGCCGTATGTGACAGAAGACGAGGATGAAGTGCAGCTGTCAGGGGATGACAACAACAACAACGCTGTCGAGGAGGATATAAGCTGCTTACAAAACACAGAATAGAATGGTTTGTTGACTCACCACCTTTTCTTATAAATGATCAGTCGGTGACGTTATTCGCCTGTGAGCACGCCTTGTGGAAGGAGTGGTCCAGCCCCCTCGTCGGATTTTCATTGTCTGAGAAGTTGCTGAGAGACTGGCGCTGTGCTTGATCAAAATTTTTTCAAAAACTGTGAGGCACATCCGAGTGGACACCATTTGAGAAATTCAGCTGGTTTTCTGTGTAAATTTTAACGGCTGATGAGAGATTTTGGATTGTTTCTATCGCTGTAAGGACTTCCCACGGAGCGGGACGTCGCACAGCGCTCCGAGGTGACGTCGTCATCCTGTTTCAAGCTGAAAACCTCCAAATTTAAGCCTCTGTTGACCCAGGACGTCGTGAGAGAACAGAGAACTTTCAGAAGAGGTCGGAATCAGCAGTTTATCCGGACATTCCACTGTTAAAGGAGATTTTTTAATGAAAGACATGCAGATGGATTGGTGCTTCGGCTCGCAGCCGGCGCGGCGCACCCGCCACAGGAAAAACACCTCCATGTTGATAACCATTTGTAAAATCCAGGCAGCTTTTGGTGTCTTTCAGTTGAGTGAGTATCTGAGAAATTGTTTAACAGCAGGGCATGTTCCAACTTGTCCTTAAGGCTTCCAACGGAGGTGTTTTTCCTGTGGTGGGCGCACCGCGCCGGCTGAGAGCCGACGTGCCAATCCGTCTGCACGTCTTTCATTAAAAAAATCTCCTTTAACAGTGGAATGTCCGGATAAACTGCTGATTCTGACCTCTTCTGAAAGTTCTCTGTTCTCTCACGACGTCCTGAGTCAACAGAGGCTTAAATTTGGAGGTTTTCAGCTTGAAACAGGATGACGACGTCGCCTCGGAGCGCTGCGCGATGTCCCGCTCCGTGGGAAGTCCTTACAGCGATAGAAACAATCCAAAATCTCTCATCAGCCGTTAAAATTTTCACCAAAAACCAGCTTAATTTCTCGAATGGTGTCCACTCGGATGTGCCTCACAGTTTTTGAAAAAATTTTGATGAAGCACAGCGCCAGTCTCTCAGACAAAGGAATTCCGACGAGGGGGCTGGACCACTCCTCCCATAAGGCGTGCTCACAGGCGAATGATGTCACTGACAGGCATGAAAAAACTCTCGCATGCCCACGAGGGTTCAAGCTTGGCTGATGTAATCACATGTGATTCAAATCCATATGTTTTTTTTTTTAAATAATAATGTCGGATACTTTTCTCACAGCACTCGTACGGCTGGAGCCCCTCAATTATTTTCACCGTCGCTTCGTTCATCAGAAACGTCCTCATCGTCTTCAAAAACAATTGATATGTCACTTAAATCTCCGCTAAAATCGCTCACTATGCCTTTGCTATCCATGTCTGCTGTGTTGGTAAACAGAGCCACGCTTCGACACCTTTACCCACATGACATCACATCCGTCGCAGCAAAAAAAGTAGGTCAACTCGGAGGCGGTAAATACAAATTCTCAGATGGGTAACGAAACATCTAAATCCTTGTTCAGTGTAATTTTATGGTAAAAAAAACAAAAACAAAGACGACATGTGGAAAAAACTTTTTTTATTCTTCAAGAATATGTAAAAACGTCATGGCGTGGCAGGGACTAAGTGATGTCAGTGCACAGAAAGAGATATGATTCTTTTATATATTTAACACAACTGTCTTGCACTGATCTGTGTGAATATTTAATTACTGATAGTAACTTTGGTTTGCGCCATAGAAAAGTTTGTATGAGTATATTTCTGCTTGTTTGTTTGCACTTTACAAATGTGATCCATAATAATATTCTTGGATTATTGCTTATTTTTTCCCTGCTGTCATAAGAGTTGTTAAATCAGTGAATCTTCCACCAGTCAATTGATCGTCTGCCTACAGTTGATTCACATCAGCCCAACCCGTATCCAGAGGTTTGTACTATAATGGTTAAATAAGATTGTATAGTGTCTTGTGCCAGTAGATTCTAAAATTCACATTCAGCAAGCAAAATATTCAAACATTTGTAGCAAGAAATATTCTGTTCTATTTGGGATATAATTTGAAAATACAGTAAAATCTGCCAGTGATGAAGTTGTATATACAACCCCTGGCAAAAATTATGGAATCACCGGCCTCGGAGGATGTTCATTCAGTTGTTTAATTTTGTAGAAAAAAAGCAGATCACAGACATGACACAAAACTAAAGTCATCTCAAATAGCAACTTTCTGGCTTTAAGAAACACTATAAGAAATCAGGAAAAAAAATTGTGGCAGTCAGTAACAGTTACTTTTTTAGACCAAGCAGAGGGAAAAAAATATGGAATCACTCAATTCTGAGGAAAAAATTATGGAATCATGAAAAACGAACAATCCAACACATCACTAGTATTTTGTTGCACCACCTCTGGCTTTTATAACAGCTTGCAGTCTCTGAGGCATGGACTTAATGAGTGACAAACAGTACTCTTCATCAATCTGGCTCCAACTTTCTCTGATTGCTGTTGCCAGATCAGTTTTGCAGGTTGGAGCCTTGTCATGGACCATTTTCTTCAACTTCCACCAAAGATTTTCAATTGGATTAAGATCCGGACTATTTGCAGGCCATGACATTGACCCTATGTGTCAAGGAATGTTTTCACAGTTTTTGCACTATGGCAAGATGCATTATCATCTTGAAAAATGATTTCATCATCCCCAAACATCCTTTCAATTGATGGGATAAGAAAAGTGTCCAAAATATCAACGTAAACTTGTGCATTTATTGATGATGTAATGACAGCCATCTCCCCAGTGCCTTTACCTGACATGCAGCCCCATATCATCAATGACTGTGGAAATTTACATGTTCTTTTCAGGCAGTCATCTTTATAAATCTCATTGGAACGGCACCAAACAAAAGTTCCAGCATTATCACCTTGCCCAATGCAGATTCGAGATTCATCACTGAATATGACTTTCATCCAGTCATCCACAGTCCACGATTGCTTTTCTTTAGCCCATTGTAACCTTGTTTTTTTTTTTGTTTAGGTGTTAATGATGGCTTTCATTTAGCTTTTCTGTATGTAAATCCCATTTCCTTTAGGCGTTTTTTTACAGTTCGGTCACAGACGTTGACTCCAGTTTCCTCCCATTCATTCCTCATTTGTTTTGTTGTGCATTTTCGATTTTTGAGACATATTGCTTTAAGTTTTCTGTCTTGACGCTTTGATGTCTTCCTTGGTTTACCAGTATGTTTGCCTTTAACAACCTTCCCATGTTGTTTGTATTTGGTCCAGAGTTTAGACCCAGCTGACTGTGAACAACCAACATCTTTTGCAACATTGTGTGATGATTTACCCTCTTTTAAGAGTTTGATAATCCTCTCCTTTGTTTCAATTGACATCTCTCGTGTTGGAGCCATGATTCATGTCAGTCCACTTGGTGCAACAGCTCTCCAAGGTGTGATCACTCTTTTTTAGATGCAGACTAACGAGCAGATCTGATTTGATGCAGATGTTAGTTTTGGGGATGAAAATTTACAGGGTGATTCCATAATTTATTCCTCCGAATTGAGTGACTCCATATTTTTTCTCCCTCTGCTTGGTCTAAAAAAGTAACCGTTACTGACTGCCACAATTTTTTTTCTTGATTTCTTATAGTGTTTCTTAAAGCCACAAAGTTGCCATTTGAAATTACTTTAGTTTTGTGTCATGTCTGTGATCTGCTTTTTTCCTATAAAAATAAACAACTGAATGAACATCCTCCGAGGCCGGTGATTCCATAATTTTTGCCAGGGGTTGTATTGTTCACAAACCAGTCTAAATCTGTGATAGTGAGCACTTCTCCTTTGCTGAGATAATCCATCCCACCTCACAGGTGTGCCATATCAAGATGCTGATTAGACACCATGATTAGTGCACAGGTGTGCCTTAGACTGTCCACAATAAAAGGTCACTCTGAAAGGTGCAGTTTTATCACACAGCACAATGCCACAGATGTTGCAAGATTTGAGGGAGCGTGCAATTGGCATGCTGACAGCAGGAATGTCAACCAGAGCTGTTGCTCGTGTATTGAATGTTCATTTCTCTACCATAAGCCGTCTCCAAAGGCGTTTCAGAGAATTTGGCAGTACATCCAACCAGCCTCACAACCGCAGACCACGTGTAACCACACCAGCCCAGGACCTCCACATCCAGCATGTTCACGTCCAAGATAATCTGAGACCAGCCACTCGGACAGCTGCTGAAACAACCGGTTTGCATAACCAAAGAATTTCTGCACAAACTGTCAGAAACCGTCTCAGGGAAGCTCATCTGCATGCTCGTCGTCCTCATCTGGGTCTCGATCTGACTCCAGTTCGTTGTCGTAACCGACTTGAGTGGGCAAATGCTCACATTCGCTGGCGTTTGGCACGTTGGAGAGGTGTTCTCTTCACGGATGAATCCCAGTTCACACTGTCCAGGGCAGATGGCAGACAGTGTGTGTGGTGTCATGTGGGTGAGCGGTTTTCTGATGTCAATGTTGTGGATCGAGTGGCCCATGGTGGCGGTGGGGTTATGGTATGGGCAGGCGTCTGTTATGGACAAAGAACACAGGTGCATTTTATTGATGCACAGAGATACCGTGACGAGATCCTGAGGCCCATTGTTGTGCCATACATCCAAGAACATCACCTCATGTTGCAGCAGGATAATGCACGGCCCCATGTTGCAAGGATCTGTACACAATTCTTGGAAGCTGAAAATGTCCCAGTTCTTGCATGGCGGCATACTCACCGGACATGTCACCCATTGAGCATGTTTGGGATGCTCTGGATCGGCGTATATGACAGCATGTACCAGTTCCTGCCAATATCCAGCAACTTTGCACAGCCATTGAAGAGGAGTGGACCAACATTCCACAGGCCACAATTGACAACCTGATCAACTCAATGCGAAGGAGATGTGTTGCACTGCATGAGGCAAATGGTGGTCACACCAGATACTGACTGGTATCCCCCCCCAATAAAACAAAACTGCACCTTTCAGAGTGGCCTTTTATTGTGGGCAGTCTAAGGCACACCTGTGCAGTAATCATGGTGTCTAATCAGCATCTTGATATGGCACACCTGTGAGGTGGGATGGATTATCTCAGCAAAGGAGAAGTGCTCACTATCACAGATTTAGACTGGTTTGTGAACAATATTTGAGGGAAATGGTGATATTGTGTATGTGGAAAAAGTTTTAGATCTTTGAGTTCATCTCATACAAAATGGGAGCAAAACCAAAAGTGCTGCGTTTATAAACACAAGGTGAAAAACTCAAGATGGCGGCAGGAGTAGCAGTGCGTGCTGGAGGAGCTGGCGGCCCTCAAGCAAAATCTGAGATTTTTGTGTATGAAACTGCAGATGGGAGAGTGATTATAGAGGATGAACTTTTAAATTTTATTGTAATTAAAATGAGAACTTTGATGCAGGACGAAATTGTATTGCTAGTCTCAAGCAATTTTTCTTCTGAGTGGATTGAAGAGTCTAAACTTTTGAAATGTGCGCTTCTTCAGTACGCTACATCAGGCATAAAGGCCCCCAAAAGGACGCAAATAACATCAAAGACTGCCTAAAGGTGCTTAACGAATGTGGAGAGGATATTCCTAGGTTCGTTTCTCATTTTTTGGATGAGTTACCCCCTGTCGGATTCGACAGTTTGGATGCTTCCGCTCTGCTCAGTCGAGTGGAGCGGTTGAGCAGGGAATTGTCGAGTTTGAGAACGGCTATGGAGACTCAAGCCAATGTTAATGAGAACCTTGGTGCGAGCACAGTGGCTTTGAATCGCCGGCTGGCGGCTGTCGAGAGTATCTGCGGTTTGCCCGAGTGGTCAGACGGAGCGTCGGCGGAGGCGGAAATACCGTCTCTTGCACCTGAGCCATTGGGAGAAAGTGAGGACGCGCTGCTGGCGTCGCAAACATGGAGCACAGTGGTGAAGAAAGCGCCCCGCAAGCGCACGAGGTCTCCAATTGCAGTGACGCTGTGTAATGGTGTGAGAGTGGACGCACGCCCTAAGAAGGAGCAGCGCAGGAATATTGGTATAATTGGTACAGGAGCCGAGGACGACATCCCAGTGATTAGAACTAAACTGGTGAGTGTGTTTGCCACTCGGTTTTCTCCTGAGCTGGAAGCTGACACCCTATCTTCTTATTTGTCTGGGAAGCTGGGGAAGTGTGTTACGTGTCGGAAGATTGTCTCCAGTCACAATCGATTTAGCTCATTTCAGGTCACGGCAGAGTGTAATGAAGTGTCTGAACTTTACGATCCACAACTTTGGCCAGCGGGGACCTATGTACGTTGATACTTTGAGCCACGCAAACCCAGAGTGAATGCTGGGAGCATGGCACTTGGATCAGGAAGTGAGGCGGAATTGCAGCGCCCTGTATCTGTGATCGGACCTGGCGTTTCAGGAGAGCAGCTGTGTCCTGGCACGGGAAAAAAAGAAGAAGAGAAGAAGAAAAAAAAAAACTACCCTCAAATAAATGATTGTTAATATTGTGTCATATAATGTGCGTGGACTGCACATGGGACATACTGAGACTGACAAATCACGCCATCTTGTGGTGGACAAATTGTTAGAAAAGTGTGATGTACTGTGCGTTCAGGAGACGTTTTTGGCAAAGCAGGACTTAGAAGGACTTAACTCTATGCATGCAGATTTTTATGGAGCAGGGGAATCTACCACTGACTGCAGCACCAAGTTGGTGCGGGGTAGAATCTCTGGAGGTGTTGCAGTGTTGTGGCATAAGAGATTGGACCGGCTGATTAAAGTGATAAGATTGGATGTTGACTGGGCCATAGGAATTGAGTTCAGTTGTGGAAATAAAAAGTTCATTATACTGAATATATATACACCCTATGAAAGCCCTTATAATGAGGATGAATACCTTAATAGGTTAGCCTGCATTGTGTCATTTATTCAAGACAATCCTTCTACTTGTGTTTATATCTTGGGAGATATGAATGCTGATGTGAGTGACTGTAAATCCTTATTTGGTAACCACTTAAGGCAGTTCTGCTCCAATAATGATTTGATTCTTTCTAGTGAAATGCTTTTGCCAGTGGACAGCTATACTTATATCAGTGAAATGTGGCACACAGCATCATGGCTAGATCACTGTATCTGCTCTGAGGATGCACATGACTCTTTAGAGGCTATGAGGATAAATTATGAATTTGCTATATCAGATCATGTCCCTTTCTCCTTGTCTATAAATGTGGGCAATTTACCCACTTATTTTCCCATGAATAATGAGACGCAAGAAGGAAAAATTTATTGGGACAAGCTGAACGCGCAGGATTTAAACTTGTATCACATCCAGTCTGATTTAGGGTTAAGTAATATTGAGTTACCAAAAAGCGCAGTGGTTTGTTCTGACATGAATTGTAAAAATGCACAACATGGTGCAGAATTGTGCATACTGTATGAGAAAATTATAGATTCTCTTCTTATTTCTAGTAGGTCCTTGTATAAAACTAAAAAGTTCCAAGCCAAGCCGGGGTGGAATGTGTATGCAGAAGAGCTTCATGCTGAAGCTAGAAGGGCTTTTAAATCATGGGTTAAATTTGGAAAACCTAGACATGGTCCTGTGTTTGAACATAAGAAACGGGCAAATGCTCATTTTAAATATGCCTTGCGCTTTATTAAGAGAAATGAAAACCTCTTGAAATCTGAGTCGCTTGCAAGGAAACTTCTGCAGAATAGTCCCACCGAATTCTGGAAAGAAATAAAAACAATGAACAATTTAAAAACATCTTTGCCAACTAATATAGATTGTGCAAATGGTCCTGACGAAATTATTCAATTATGGCGGAATCATTATTATGAATTGTTTAATTGTATTAAAAGTAATTCATTTGTGATGAACAGTATAGATAAACATGAGGAAGTGGTTATTTCTACACAAGAAATTAGTGATATTGTTATGAATTTGAGTAATAATAAGTCATGCGGTGTGGATAAAATATCGGCTGAGCATTTAAAATTTGCAAGCAGGAAATTGTTTTCCTTGTTGGCTATCTGTTTCACTGGGTTTTTAATTCATGGTATTTTACCTAATTCTATACTCTCTGTATTCTTAGTGCCTATTGTTAAGGATAAGTGTGGTAAAATAAATAATAAAGATAACTATCGGCCTATTGCTTTAGCCAGTACTGTATCCAAAGTCTTGGAAAGGGCTATACTTAATAGAATGGAGAAGTATTTGGTGACATCTGATAATCAATTTGGTTTTAAGTCAAAACTTGGCACTGATATGTGCATTTTTGCTCTTATGGAGATTTTAGACTTTTATAATCGGTGCAATACTACTATTTTTATGTGTTTTATTGATGCCTCAAAAGCGTTTGATCATGTAAATCATGATAAATTGTTTTATAAATTGTATAATAGAGGAGTTCCGAAGTATTTATTGAGAATTTTAGTGTATTGGTATGCTCACCAGTCTATGTATGTGAAATGGGGAAATTATGTATCTTCCCCCTTTCATGTGAGGAATGGGGTAAGACAAGGTAGTATTCTTTCACCTTGCCTTTTTAATGTGTATATGGATGATCTATCTAATCTGCTGAATCAGTGTAGGACGGGCTGTGGGGTTGGCCATACAACCATAAACCACCTAATGTACGCTGATGATCTTGTAATTTTCTCCCCGTGTAGTGCTGGGCTGCAGCAGTTGTTGAAGGTTTGCTCACAGTATGGTTTGGATTTTGACATTAAATATAATGCAAAAAAGAGCAACATCATGATTGTCAGAAGTAAGGAGGACTCGAAATCGTGTTTTCCTGCTTTCTTTCTGTCAGGCAGCATTCTCCAAGTGTGTGATGATGTAAAATACTTCGGACATTACATAACTGCTGACCTGTCTGATGATAGAGATATGTACAGGCAGCAGTGTATTCAATATGCACAAGCAAATATGCTTTCTCGTAAGTTCTCTATGTGCTCTGTATCTGTTAAAATTTCACTCTTTAAAGCATATTGCACTTCAATGTACACTGCCCATTTGTGGCGGCATTTCAAACAAAGCAGTATGCACAAACTTCAGGTTGCATACAATGATGGCATGAGAATACTGCTTAAGGTGCCGAGATGGAGTAGTGCCAGTCAGATGTTTGTAAATGTTAGTGTTCCAACTTGTGCTGCTGTGCTCAGAAACTTCATGTACAGATGTATGTGCAGATTTACAGATTGTGTAAACAGTATCATTCATATCCTGACCAGTCCTGTACAGAGCTCGGTCAGGTTTTCTTCTAGGCTGTGGAAACATTGGCGTATCAGTTTATATGGCCATGGATGAAATTGGTCTTTTTATTGTTGTTGTTTGTTTGTTTTTTTGTATGTTCTTTTGTGTTATTATGGACCTTGTGTCTGAAATAATGTTTGATGATGATGATGATATTTTTGTTGAGTATATCTTTATTAGTTGGCTATGTACAACAGGCTTTTAAGGTGGCAGTAATTAAACCATTACTTAAAAAGCCTTCATTTGACCCAGCTATCTTAGCTAATCATACGCAAATCTCCAACCTTCCTTTTCTCTCAAAAATTCTTGAAAGGGTAGTTGTAAAACAGCTAACTGATCATCTGCAGAGGAATGGTCTATTTGAAGAGTTTCAGTCAGGTTTTAGAATTCATCATAGTACAGAAACAGCATTAGTGAAGGTTACAAATGATCTTCTTATGGCCTCAGACAGTGGACTCATCTCTGTGCTTGTCCTGTTAGACCTCAGTGCTGCTTTTGATACTGTTGACCATAAAATTTTATTACAGAGATTAGAGCATGCCATAGGTATTAAAGGCACTGCGCTGCAGTGAATCATATTTATCTAATAGATTACAATTTGTTCATGTAAATGGGGAATCTTCTTCACAGACTAAGGTTAATTATGGAGTTCCACAAGGTTCTGTGCTAGGACCGATTTTATTCACTTTATACATGCTTCCCTTAGGCAGTATTATTAGAAAGCATTGCTTAAATTTTCATTGTTACACAGATGATACCCAGCTTTATCTATCCATGAAGCCAGAGGACACACACCAATTACTTAAACTGCAGGATTGTCTTTCAGACATAAAGACATGGATGACCTCTAATTTCCTGCTTTTAAACTCAGATAAAACTGAAGTTATTGTACTTGGCCCCACAAATCTTAGAAACATGGTGTCTAACCAGATCTTTACTCTGGATGGCATTACCCTGACCTCCAGTAATACTGTGAGAAATCTTGGAGTCATTTTTGATCAGGATATGTCATTCAAAGCGCATATTAAGCAAATATGTAGGACTGCTTTTTTTACATTTGCGCAATATCTCTAAAATTAGAAAGGTCTTGTCTCAAGAGTGATGCTGAAAAGCTTATTCATGCATTTATTTCTTCTAGGCTGGACTATTGTAATTCATTATTATCAGGTTGTCCTAAAAGTTCCCTGAAAAGCCTTCAATTAATTCAAAATGCTGCAGCTAGAGTACTGATGGGGACTGGAAGGAGAGAGCATATCTCACCCATATTGGCCTCTCTTCATTGGCTCCCTGTTAATTCCAGAATAGAATTTAAAATTCTTCTTCTTACTTATAAGGTTTTGAATAATCAGGTCTCATCTTATCTTAGGGACCTCATAGTACCATATCACCCCAATAGAGCGCTTCGCTCTCAGACTGCAGGCTTACTTGTAGTTCCTAGGGTTTGTAAGAGTAGAATGGGAGGCAGAGCCTTCAGCTTTCAGGCTCCTCTCCTGTGGAACCAGCTCCCAATTCGGATCAGGGAGACAGACACCCTCTGTACTTTTAAGATTAGGCTTAAAACTTTCCTTTTTGCTAAAGCTTATAGTTAGGGCTGGATCAGGTGACCCTGAACCATCCCTTACTTATGCTGCTATAGACTTAGACTGCTGGGGGGTTCCCATGATGCACTGAGTGTTTCTTTCTCTTTTTGCTCCGATCTGGTGCTTTGTTGATTCAGTGTTTTATTTTGCTTAATCTTAATTTTTTTCCCCAAATAAAACCCCAAAGAGCATATGTCTGTGAGTAAAATTTACCTTTTTATGTTAATCTGACCTGTTATGGTCTTCTGAAACAGTTGATTCAGCTTGCACTCGACCGAGACGGACGCACTTTTCTCCTCTCCCTCCCTCCTTATCTTTCCTGCTTTTGTGGCGTGTTGTCTGTGAGGCTGCAGCTTTGCTCTTCTGGAAACGACAAAAATGGATCTGTTAAAGTGGTCTCTGAACGCAATTGACACTATTTTTTCTACAAGACCTTCAGGAGCGGAGGAACCGACCTGTCCTGCTGGGACGCATGTGATGGGTTACGTGATGGACTCGTGGAGGAGATGGCAGGTCATGTGCCTTTACATGCTTTCTGTGGAGGACGTCGAAGATGTGTACATATTCGGCTTGGTGGTGACCGGCTTTCTGATGTGTGGAGCGGGCACTCTGCTGGTTTACCGGAAAATCAAGAAAGTGGAAGCAGCTTTGATTGGTCGTTCCAAGCTGCCCTATATGATTGATTCGATTGGGAAGGCAGTGGCTGCGCAGTCGGCGGGGGTTAACCGCGCGTTGGAAGACATCTCGAGGAAGATCGCAGCCCTGGAAACCCGCTATGACCGTCTGTGAAGACCACATTCTACATTTCAGATGCATTGAGAGCCACTCTGTTCTCAGAACTGTTGAATCTTTCAGGCGTCTGTTAATCTGGCTATTCATTTGGCTTCCCCAAATACAGCTGCACTTCAAGGTTGCTGTGATAAGAACCTCCTCAGAAGATCAACACTTAAGCCTCGCTCCCTGGTCTTCCCCCCTCCCCTCAGCTTCTCCAGCTCTGACGTGAACTGTGTTAGAACTGTCCAGGACTTTCTCAGACTGCGCAGGGCTGTTCCCTTCCCCCTCCAGACTGTCGGACAAGGCCGTTGACGGCGCCGAACTGGCTGCCTTCCGGAGTGTTCTGATAAACTGGTCCTTTCAAATCTCGGTTGTCGTCCTGTGTCCTTGTTTTGTCTCTGTGATTATTGTTTTTTGTGCTGATGGGATTTTTTTTTTCCTCATTGCCACTGTGTAATGCAGCAGCTATGAGGGTTTTTTTTTTTCTTCTCCTTTTCCCTCGTGTTTTGCTTTCATATATATGTTTTATGTACCGGGCCGGCCTATGTGTTGTGTGTGTTGTTTGTTATGGGTCGGTGTTGGTTTGCTCAGCCCTGCTGTTGACCAAGGCAGGGATGTACATCTGGAGCTGGTCCCCGGGCGTCTAATGGCGACCTCTGCTCCTACTGGCAAATAGGATGGGTTAAATGCAGTAGCCACATTTCATTGTGCAGGAAAGATGTTCTTCTGTTCTGTGCATATGACAATAAAATTTCCTTGATTCCTTGATAGATGTATTTTATAACTTAAAAACGGGATGTCTATGGCGTTTTCAATGTTAAAGTTAGCATTAAGCACTTGCAGCTGTCAACACATTTGTTTTCTATATAATTCATGGCTCAGTGTTTGTTGTCGTAAAAGAATCAAATGTATTACAAATTGTAATATTTTATTCATTTATTTTTATTTATATATCAATAATAATAGCAACAACAACAATAATAGTAATAATCACTAATAATGCCACAATACAGTTTTAGAGAAACGGACAAAAAGAATCTGATAAAACAAAACAGAAAAGATTAAACCAACTAACAATGAACATAAATAAATAAATAAATATAGAAATAAGTGTTTCCTGTGAACACCTAGTGACTCTTAAACCTCCACTTCATCCCTGTTTTATTTAAGTTTAAAGACAATTTGTTTTGTTCAAACCACATCTAAGCTGTGTTTTTACACAAGAAAAAATAAAATGCAGTAAACTGCACATTTGTGTCTTTTTTCATGAAAATATCTTATTACACTTTAGTCAGGTCTTTAAAAAGGTCTTTCGTGGACTCTTTCTGTAATATGTTGTCAGCGGTTGAGATAGTTGCTGAAGGCATCTAAACCTGATGGAAATCTCTTTGTGGTGTGTCGGTGATGTATGTACGTGCAAAATAAAACAAAACACTACTCCAGGTAGGTTTTTGATGAGAATATAACATAACTTTGTTACAAGGTCAAACGCTGATGTTGTGTGATAAAGGCCTTTTAATAATAACTCACTTAAAGAAATAATGTTAAAACTCACATGTAAGTAAAAAAACAAAACAAAACGATTAATCAAAAAAATAATAGACGGATGAACTGATTAGTAAAATAATCGTTAGTTGCAGCCCTAGTGTTTAGGCTAAAATAAAATATGTCTTTCCTAAAAAATCAAAGTCTGGATTTCAAAAAAGAAGAGAAAAAAGAAAGGGCAAGAAAACTAAATGAGGGAAAGCAGCTGCTAATCAAATTCTTTGAAAAAAGAGGTGAGCTTGAAAGCAAGCTATATTGAGTTGGGGGTCTGGGGGACCAAATTGGTGCAATTTGGTCCCCCAGACCCCCCAACTCAATATTGCTCCCCCAACTTTAAAAACTTCAGACTTCAGACAACTTTATTGATCCCAAAAATGGCAATTATGTTTACACTCCAATTACCTCAGACAAGACACAGCAATTAATCCGCAATTACTACTTGTTTACCGTAATAATGGCACACATCAAAATTAAAGACAACACATATACATTTGACATTGTTTATGTGCACTAAACTTGAAGCAGTCCGTCATCCGAATTGAGGTAAAGTGGGTGAAGGCCGCTGCAACTGTAAGTCGCGCTGCCAAGACCAGCTTGAGAGAGGACGAGGCCTGCTGCAGGGAGGGAGGGGCAGAGAGTGGCCCAGTGTTCAGACAGACAGCCTGGAAGGCTGCACAGGCGCCATCGACAGGCCTTATCTGTCCATCCTGGGGGGGATCCCACTCCTGAATCAGTCCACCAGAGTCTCAAGGTCCCACAGTCAACATCTCAGGACTGGGAAGGGAGGGAGGAAGAGGGGGGGAGACGAGGGGGAGGAGACGAGGAGCGAGGCTATCAGGAGTGTTCCTCGGGGGGAGGATTTTATCCCAGCGGCCTTGAAGGACAGCTGGTGTTTGGAAACCAAATAGATATCCAGATTAACAGACGCCTGGCAGATTCCACATTCTGAAACTTCAGAGTGGCTCCCAATACATCTGAATAGAGGAGATGTGGTCTTACAGATGATCAAAGCAGTTTTCCAGTGCAGCCATTCTCTCTAGTGTATTTTTTTCTGTTCTGAATATTTGTTAAAGAGCTAATTATTCAATGCACATGAAAAAACACTTTTTAACAGTGACTGAGAAATGCACAAGCAAATATACCAACCTTCTGGTCACTTCTTGTATTCTTTGTCCACCATGTTGTCTTCAGCTGTGGTCTCTTGGAAACGAGGCTGTTTTGTCCGGAATGGTCGATTGTCAGGTTTTGGCCCTAGTCCGGCCCTGGGTCATGTTTTTTCCCTGTCCTCGTCTTTGCCCCTTCTTTGATCCTCAGTTTTGATTTTCCATTTCTTACTTTGTAGTTCCTGTTTTGGTTTTCTGTTTATTATGTATGTTCGGTTATCATATAGTCTTGTCTCTCTGTTTCTGTTACATTTAATAGGTGTTCTATTTTGTGGTAGTTTTTCTTCAGCTGTGATTTTCCATTTTGTATCAGTATCACTTTAGTCACTTGTAGTTGTTAAGTTTCTGCTCTTTCATTTGTTTATTTTGTTTCACTCACTTTTGGATTTTGGGTTTCATTAGTTCTTAGTTGTTTAACATTTGTCTAGTCACTGTCACATTCCCGTTTTGCTGCTTTTGTCTGACATGCCCCTTGTCACTCCACTCTTGTCTCATCTGGCCATGCCTTCTTCCCTTCACCTGCATCTCATCACGCCCCTGATTAACTGTCATGCCGTCTTACAGCATGACAGGATACCTTGTATAATTTATTCGTTGCTTGTGTTTTGTTGTGGTCGTTCGGACAGTTTCACGATGAACACTAAGAGATTCCCGTGACCCTTGATGAGCTCCCTGTTTTCACTGAATTTTTTGCCTTTGTAACCTTTGTATCTGATGTTTTCCTTATTCCATTTGTTATGGGAATGTTATATGATTGTTATATTATTGTTATAACATTGTCCAGATTTATCCAACAGATCAATCTTTAGGGAAATTACTGGGGAGGTAATTCAATTCAAATTCAATGATCCTCTGAAATTAAGGATCAGTGACAGTTTGAATTATTTGGACGTGACACCTTGAATGGTAGTTCCCTCTCACACCTTGGTGCCCCTGCCTTGTTGGCATGGTGTATCAGGTGAGTATGAAGGGCTGGATAGCTTATGACGGGTAAGATCCCACCTCATAACTGGGGACAACCTACGAGGCACAGCCACGATTACTCTGATGTTTCAGTGAGGTCCTGACTCTACGTGGGCACCGTAAGGGAGCATCAGGATGGGGTCATTTGATGGTTGCCTGTGTGCCTACATGTTTGGCAGAATATTGATTTGATTGGAATATTGGACCATACATGAGAATTTAATTATCATGCCAAAATGTTTTTAATTGTTGACATGACAGTCATGTGAAAAGGGGGAGTTGTTAGATATATTTGTGTTTGATTTGTTAATATAGTTTATTTTTTACTATATCAAGTATTTGCTATGCTTAAACCGGTCTGAACTGGTTTGATCTGATCAGAGGAGAAGCAGGAGTTAGGTTACACCAGGGACCAAACAACTGTGGGTTGAAGACAAGGGGTGGAGCTTCCCCTCTGTCTGTGGGGAGCCAGTAAGATTAGGGTTAGGGTTAGGGGTTAGGGTTAGGGGTTAGGGGTTAGGGTTAGACTAAATCCCACTGTACTGCCTACATTCCCTTGGATAAAAGCCATTTTGTCGACCATGTTCGAGGTCTCTCAGAAGCTGCTTCTCCTGTGACACAGGTCTGGTTTTCAGCATGACTTTCAATCAATTCAACCTGAGAAATATACTGATTTTGTTCTTTGTTCTTTGCAGTATTACAATAAGAACCGGGAGGATTAACAGCAGAATGCTAATGACTCACTTCAGAAATAACCGACTCAACATAAAAAGGAATTTGTTGGGTGAAACCATCGCCCATGGTCCAAATAAAAAACAGTACTGTCGGTTTGTCAAACACACTATGTCCACCATGACAAGAGATAGTAGTTTGATCCTTAATTTCATTATGAAGTTAAGGGATTTTGGAAGTGAGAATTGAGTAACTAAAGGAATAAATGTTATGATATCATGACAATCACAAATCATTTTCTTTTCCCAGACATTTTAGTCATTTCCCCCACATCATTTATTTTTCATATAGTACAAACTTGAAGCTCACTCCACAGTTTATCATTGCTACTATTAATTTATTTAAACTTTATTTAACCAGCAGACAATCCTTTGACAGCTTGTTGCTGCACCCGAACGCTGTGGTGGACCACATTACATGCTCTCTGGCTCCAGGACAAAATAATACAGAAAAATATAAACACTGACTGTCAGGATTTCCCCTGGATCCTGGTTTTAACACTTTTAAGCAGTGTCATGTGTTATTTTCTCCACCAGATGGCGCCCTCAGTTATTTTTCACCCGTGGATCAGATGAGTGATTGATCGATCATTGACAGACTATTTAACACTCGGACTACCAGAGTGGTGCCAAATGGCACTGCTGAGGTAATTTACAACTCATTAGGCCACCTTTTCTTACGTACATGTTCTTATGTTTCTTATGGAAGTGCAGCCATTAGATCGGAATGTGGCAGCACCAGTAACCGGCAGTTTGAGCTTTCTGCGCAAAATTGCATGATGACTTTCTCAAAGTCAGAAGTGTTATGCATGCATACAAATAAAAAAAATAACCAAAAAATTGAACAAATTAAAGACTTAAAAAACAAAACTAAGCTTCATGAATTAAATGTAAAGGCAGTTTTCTTTTAAAAGTTTGCAATGATGATGAGCTCTCTGTTACATTTCTTTTGTCATTCCAAATTTGTATGACACAATATCTGATGGAAAACAGACCATGTTTAGTGTCCTGTGAGAATATTCAGTTTTTAAAAAAGTGGTGCAGAAGTTTCTGTTGATTAGAGAGAAGGACAGAAATACCATAGTGCTTTACAGTAAAAAAGACTGGACCCCAGGGGAACACAAGGGTTAATTTTAGTTTTTAAGATATGGAACAGTAGTAGTAAGAGGTCAACACAGCTTGTGTTTACATTCTTGGTGAAATTTATTGCTTACAGATTGTCTGAACACACTCGGCTCTGCCACATCTTTCTGCATTTGCCACATGTGAACTTGTTACAATAAACACTTAGTGGCATGGTTTTTCTTGCAGCAACACTTAACCTGGCACAATGCCCTTTTCCCTGTGTCAGGTGACGGTTGTTGTTGCTGAAGGTTTTCCTGATTCACCTCCTTGGCTGCCATATCAAATCAAATCAAATCAATTTTATTTATATAGCACCAAATCACAACAAACAGTTGCCCCAAGGCGCTTTATATTGTAAGGCAAGGCCATACAATAATTACAGAAAAACCCCAACGGTCAAAACGACCCCCTGTGAGCAAGCACTTGGCAACAATGGGAAGGAAAAACTCCCTTTTAACAGGAAGAAACCTCCAGCAGAACCAGGCTCAGGGAGGGGCAGTCTTCTGCTGGGACTGGTTGGGGCTGAGGGAGAGAACCAGGAAAAAGACATGCTGTGGAGGGGAGCAGAGATCAATCACTAATGATTAAATGCAGAGTGGTGCATACAGAGCAAAAAGAGAAAGAAACACTCAGTGCATCATGGGAACCCCCAGCAGTCTAAGTCTATAGCAGCATAACTAAGGGATGGTTCAGGGTCACCTGATCCAGCCCTAACTATAAGCTTTAGCAAAAAGGAAAGTTTTAAGCCTAATCTTAAAATAGAGAGGGTGTCTGTCTCCCTGATCTGAATTGGGAGCTGGTTCCACAGGAGAGGAGCCTGAAAGCTGAAGGCTCTGCCTCCCATTCTACTCTTACAAACCCTAGGAACTACAAGTAAGCCTGCAGTCTGAAAGCGAAGCGCTCTATTGAGGTGATATGGTACTATGAGGTCCCTAAGATAAGATGGGACCTGATTATTCAAAACCTTATAAGTAAGAAGAAGCATTTTAAATTCTATTCTAGAATTAACAGGAAGCCAATGAAGAGAGGCCAATATGGGTGAGATATGCTCTCTCCTAGTCCCCGTCAGTACTCTAGCTGCAGCATTTTGAATTAACTGAAGGCTTTTCAGGGAACTTTTAGGACAACCTGATAATAATGAATTACAATAGTCCAGCCTAGAGGAAATAAATGCATGAATTAGTTTTTCAGCATCACTCTGAGACAAGACCTTTCTAATTTTAGAGATATTGCGCAAATGCAAAAAAGCAGTCCTACATATTTGTTTAATATGCACATTGAATGACATATCCTGATCAAAAATAACTCCAAGATTTCTCACAGTATTACTAGAGGTCAGGGTAATGCCATCCAGAGTAAGGATCTGGTTAGACACCATGTTTCTAAGATTTGTGGGGCCAAGTACAATAACTTCAGTTTTATCTGAGTTTAAAAGCAGGAAATTAGAGGTCATCCATGTCTTTATGTCTGTAAGACAATCCTGCAGTTTAGCTAATTGGTGTGTGTCCTCTGGCTTCATGGATAGATAAAGCTGGGTATCATCTGCGTAACAATGAAAATTTAAGCAATGCTGTCTAATAATACTGCCTAAGGGAAACATGTATAAAGTGAATAAAATTGGTCCTAGCACAGAACCTTGTGGAACTCCATAATTAACCTTAGTCTGTGAAGAAGATTCCCCATTTACATGAACAAATTGTAATCTATTAGATAAATATGATTCAAACCACCGCAGCGCAGTGCCTTTAATACCTATGGCATGCTCTAATCTCTGTAATAAAGTTTTATGGTCAACAGTATCAAAAGCAGCACGGAGGTCTAACAGAACAAGCACAGAGATGAGTCCACTGTCTGAGGCCATAAGAAGATCATTTGTAACCTTCACTAATGCTGTTTCTGTACTATGATGAATTCTAAACCCTGACTGAAACTCTTCAAATAGACCATTCCTCTGCAGGTGATCAGTTAGCTGTTTTACAACTACCCTTTCAAGAATTTTTGAGAGAAAAGGAAGGTTGGAGATTGGCCTATAATTAGCTAAGATAGCTGGGTCAAGTGATGGCTTTTTAAGTAATGGTTTAATTACTGCCACTTTAAAAGCCTGTGGTACATAGCCAACTAATAAAGATAGATTGATCATATTTAAGATCGAAGCATTAATTAATGGTAGGGCTTCCTTGAGCAGCCTGGTAGGAATGGGGTCTAATAGACATGTTGATGGTTTGGAGGAAGTAACTAATGAAAATAACTCAGACAGAAAATCGGAGAGAAAGAGTCTAACCAAATACCGGCATCACTGAAAGCAGCCAAAAATAACGATACGTCTTTGGGATGGTTATGAGTAATTGTTTCTCTAATAGTTAAAATTTTATTAGCAAAGAAAGTCATGAAGTCATTACTAGTTAAAGTTAAAGGAATACTTGGCTCAATAGAGCTCTGACTCTTTGTCAGCCTGGCTACAGTGCTGAAAAGAAACCTGGGGTTCTTATTTTCTTCAATTAGTGATGAGTAGTAAGATGTCCTAGCTTTACGGAGGGCTTTTTTATAGAGCAACAGACTCTTTTTCCAGGCTAAGTGAAGATCTTCTAAATTAGTGAGATGCCATTTCCTCTCCAACTTACGGGTTATCTGCTTTAAGCTACGAGTTTGTGAGTTATACCACGGAGTCAGGCACTTCTGATTTAAAGCTCTCTTTTTCAGAGGAGCTACAGCATCCAAAGTTGTCTTCAATGAGGATGTAAAACTATTGACGAGATACTCTATCTCACTTACAGAGTTTAGGTAGCTACTCTGCACTGTGTTGGTATATGGCATTAGAGAACATAAAGAAGGAATCATATCCTTAAACCTAGTTACAGCGCTTTCTGAAAGACTTCTAGTGTAATGAAACTTATTCCCCACTGCTGGGTAGTCCATCAGAGTAAATGTAAATGTTATTAAGAAATGATCAGACAGAAGGGAGTTTTCAGGGAATACTGTTAAGTCTTCTATTTCCATACCATAAGTCAGAACAAGATCTAAGATATGATTAAAGTGGTGGGTGGACTCATTTACACTTTGAGTCTAATAACAGATTAAATGCAGTGTTGAGGCTGTCATTCTCAGCATCTGTGTGGATGTTAAAATCGCCCACTATAATTATCTTATCTGAGCTAAGCACTAAGTCAGACAAAAGGTCTGAAAATTCACAGAGAAACTCACAGTAACGACCAGGTGGACGATAGATAATAACAAATAAAACTGTTTTTTGGGACTTCCAATTTGGATGGACAAGACTAAGAGTCAAGCTTTCAAATGAATTAAAGCTCTGTCTGGGTTTTTGATTAATTAATAAGCTGGAATGGAAGATTGCTGCTAATCCTCCGCCTCGGCCCGAGCTACGAGCATTCTGACAGTTAGTGTGACTCTGGGGTGTTGACTCATTTAAACTAACATATTCTGTTGTGTGAACTCCACCTCCCCGATGTGTGCTGGTTTCTTTTTTGTGGGCAAGAAGGACGGCGGACTCCGTCCATGCATTGATTACAGAGGGCTGAACGAGATCACGGATCGCAACCGATACCCATTACCTCTGTTGGATTCAGTGTTCACGCCCCTGCCTGGAGCCCAAATTTTCACGAAATTGGATCTTAGGAATGCTTATCACCTGGTTCGGATCCGGGAGGGAGACGAGTGGAAGACAGCATTTAACACCCCCTTAGGTCACTTTGAGTACCTGGTCATGCCGTTCGGCCTCACCAATGCGCCCGCGACGTTCCAAGCATTGGTTAATGATGTCTTGCGGGACTTCCTGCATCGGTTTGTCTTCGTATATCTAGACGATATACTCATCTTTTCTCCGGATCCTGAGACCCATGTCAAGCATGTACGTCAGGTCCTACAGCGGTTGTTGGAGAACCGGCTGTTTGTGAAGGGCGAGAACTGTGAGTTCCACTGCACTTCTTTGTCCTTCTTGGGGTTCATAATCTCCTCCAACTCCGTCGCCCCTGATCCGGCCAAGGTTGCGGCGGTGAGAGATTGGCCCCAACCAATGAACCGTAGGAAACTACAACAGTTCCTCGGTTTTGCAAATTTCTACCAGAGGTTCATCAAGGGCTACAGTCAGGTAGTTAGCCCCCTGACAGCCCCGACCTCCACAAAAGTCCCCTTCACCTGGTCGGATTGGTGCAAAGCCGCGTTTAGGGAGTTGAAACGCCGGTTCTCGACTTCACCGGTTCTGGTGCAGCCCGATCCCAAGCGCCAGTTTGTTGTTGAAGTGGATGCCTCTGACTCAGGGATAGGAGCCATGCTATCCCAGAGCGGGGAGTCCGATAAGGTTCTCCATCCATGCGCCTACTTTTCCCGCAGGTTGACCCCAGCTGAACGGAACTATGACGATGGCAATCGGGAACTTCTTGCGGTGAAGGAGGCTCTTGAGGAGTGGAGACACCTGTTGGAGGGAGCATCGGTACCATTTATGGTTTTCACGGACCATCGGAACCTTGAGTACATCCGAACCGCGAAGCGTCTGAACCCCAGGCAAGCCCGCTGGTCGCTGTTCTTCGGGCGTTTTGACTTCCGGATCACCTACCGCCCCGGGACTAAGAACCAACGATCTGACGCCCTGTCCCGGGTGCATGAAGAGGAGGTCAAGACCGAGCTGTCAGACCCCCCTGAAACCATCATCCCCGAGTCCACTGTCGTGGCCACCCTTACCTGGGACATGGAGAAGACCGTCCGGGAGGCCCTGACATGTAGCCCGGACCCGGGGACAGGTCCGAAGGACAAACTGTACGTCCCACCAGAGGCCAGGGCTGCTGTCCTTGACTTCTGTCACGGTTCCAAGCTCTCCTGTCACCCAGGGGTGCGAAGGACCGTGGCAGTGGTCCGGCAGCGCTTCTGGTGGGCGTCTATGGAAGCCAACATCCGGGAGTATGTCCAGGCCTGCACCACCTGTGCCAGGGGCAAAGCCGACCATCACAAGGCCCAAGGCCTCCTCCAGCCTCTGCCTGTGCCTCGTTGCCCCTGGTCTCATATCGGCCTGGACTTTGTCACGGGCCTCCCGCCGTCCCAGGGCAACACCACCATCTTAACGATAGTGGGCCGGTTCTCCAAGGTGGCCCACTTCGTGGCCCTCCCGAAGCTCCCGACGGCCCAGGAGACTGCAGACCTCCTGGTCCACCACATTGTGCGTCTGCATGGGATTCCAGCAGACATCAAATCATGGTCCTCAGTTCTCCTCCCAGGTCTGGAGGAGTTTCTGCAGGGAACTGGGGGCCACTGTCAGTCTCTCGTCTGGGTACCACCCCCAGACGAACGGGCAGGCAGAGCGGACGAACCAGGAACTGCAGCAGGCCCTCCGCTGCGTGACCTCCGCGCACCCGACGCCCTGGAGTGACCATTTGGCCTGGATCGAGTACGCTCATAATAGCCAAGTTTCATCTGCCACCGGCCTCTCCCCGTTTGAGGTGTGTTTGGGGTACCAGCCCCCATTGTTTCCGCTAGTGGAGGGAGAGGTCGGGGTACCCTCGGTCCAGGCCCATCTGAGGAAGTGCCGTCGGGTGTGGCGTACCACCCGCTCTGCCCTGCTCAGAGCCCGGACGAGGGCTAAGGCCCATGCAGACCGCCGGCGTTCCCCGGCCCCCGCATACCAGCCCGGGCAGGCGGTTTGGTTATCCACAAAGGACATACCTCTGCAAACGGAATCCCAAAAGCTGAAGGACAGATTTATAGGACCCTTCACCATCGTGAAGGTCCTCAGTCCAGCCGCAGTGAAGCTGAAGCTGCCAGCTTCACTGCGGATACATCCGGTATTCCATGTCTCCAGACTCAAACCCTGCCACACCTCTCCCCTCTGTGCCCCTGGACCGGCGCCGCCGCCTGCCCGGATCATCGACGGGGAGCCGGCTTGGACTGTGCGCCGACTCCTGGACATTCGGCGAAAGGGCTGGGGGTTCCAGTATTTGGTGGACTGGGAAGGATATGGACCCGAAGAACGCTCCTGGGTGAAGAGGAGCTTCATCCTGGACCCAGCCCTCCTGGCCGAATTCTACGCCCAGCACCCGGACAAGCCTGGTCGGGCACCAGGAGGCGCCCGTTGAGGGGGGGGTCCTGTCGTGTGGGCCGCTGAAGAGGAGGTACTGCTGGCCCACCACCACCAGATGGCGCCCTGCTTGGAGTGCGGGCTTCAAGCACGAGAGGGCGCCGGAGCCACTGGGAGTGACAGCTGTCACTCATCCTCAGCACCAGCTGTCACTCATTCATCATCATCACCATCACCATAAAGGCCGGACTGCAACTTCACCTCCTCGCCGAGAAATCAGCTACCATTCAGGTAATTTTCTCTGCTGACTCAAAACGTTGAGTAATAATCTGAACTTCTTTTGCAGCCGTTATCCTGTGGTGTCTGCCTTATCTGTGGGATTGGCGTTTGGTGTGATCAGCGACGGCTTCGCTTCACACTCCAATCAGATAAGTGGTTAGACAGGAGCTGCACGAGTGTGTGATTGGAGGTGGAGGTTCTCCCTCCTTTACTGAACACTGACTGTGGAATTACTGAGTGTGCGAACTCACACTCATCAGGATTGTCTCTGTTTTCTGCCAGCAGTACCGGGTCTGACTGCTGAAGACAGCGGCCACCTGGGGCGCAGGGCTTGGCAGCTCCGGTGTTCTTCAGCACCGTTGGTGGTGGAAGCTCTGTGGGGATCCAGCTCTTCTCTCGCCAGGCGTCTTCTATCGTCGAGCCTGCCCACACGTCACCTGGTGTATGATTGACAGTCACTGTATTGTTATTGTCTGTACGTCGTTGTGCGATTCACAACATTAAATTGTTACTTTTGGCTTATCCATTGTCCGTTCATTACCGCCCCCTGTTGTGGGTCCGTGTCACGACACTTTCACAACAATATTCATCCTGCTGTAACCAGGTTTCTGTAAGGCAGAATAAATCAATATGTTGATCAATTATTATATCATTTACCAACAGGGACTTAGAAGAGAGAGACCTAATGTTTAATAGACCACATTTAACTGTTTTAGTCTGTGGTGCAGTTGAAGGTGCTATATTATTTTTTCTTTTTGAATTTTTATGCTTAAATAGATTTTTGCTGGTTATTGGTGGTCTGGGAGCAGACACCGTCTCTACGGGGATGGGGTAATGAGGGATTGGCAGGGGGAGAGAAGCTGCAGAGAGGTGTGTAAGACTACAACTCTGCTTCCTGGTCCCAACCCTGGATAGTCACGGTTTGGAGGATTTAAGAAAATTGGCCAGATTTCTAGAAATGAGAGCTGCTCCATCCAAAGTGGGATGGATGCCGTCTCTCCTAACAAGACCAGGTTTTCCCCAGAAGCTTTGCCAATTGTCTATGAAGCCCACCTCATTTTTTGGACACCACTCAGACAGCCAGCAATTCAAGGAGAACATGCGGCTAAACATGTCACTCCCGGTCCGATTGGGGAGGGGCCCAGAGAAAACTACAGAGTCCGACATTGTTTTTGCAAAGTTACACACCGATTCAATGTTAATTTTAGTGACCTCCGATTGGCGTAACCGGGTGTCATTACTGCCGATGTGAATTACAATCTTACCAAATTTACGCTTAGCCTTAGCCAGCAGTTTCAAATTTCCTTCAATGTCGCCTGCTCTGGCCCCCGGAAGACAATTGACTATGGTTGCTGGTGTCGCTAACTTCACATTTGTCAAAACAGAGTCGCCAATAACCAGAGTTTGATCCTCGGCAGTTGTGTCGTCGTGTGGGGAAAAATGGTTAGAAATGTGAACGGGTTGGCGGTGTACACGGGGCTTCTGTTTAGAATTACGCTTCCTCCTCACAGTCACCCAGTCGGCCTGCTTTCCCGGCTGCTCGGGATCTGCCAGAGGGGAACTAACGGCGGCTAAGCTACCTTGGTCCGCACCGACTACAGGGGCCTGGCTAGCTGTAGAATTTTCCACGGTGCGGAGCCGAGTCTCCAATTCACCCAGCCTGGCCTCCAAAGCTATGAATAAGCTACACTTATTACAAGTACCGTTACTGCTAAAGGAGGCCGAGGAATAACTAAACATTTCACACCCAGAGCAGAAAAGTGCGGGAGAGACTGGAGAAGCCGCCATGCTAAATCGGCTAAGAGCTAGTAGCTGCGCTAAGCTAGCGGATTCCTAAAAACACGCAAAGTGAATAATGTGTAAATAATTTAGAGGTGATTCAGCAGAAGGAGTGCTTTAGTTAAGGCAAGTGAAGATTACACTGGGAAACAAATCGTTATCTAGATAACTAGATCAATCTAACTGCGCAGATTAAACAGCTAACAGATACAGCAAAAAACTGCTGTGCTCCAGAACAGGAAGTGATACAATACCGCAGTGAGAGCCAACCACCAGTAGAGGCAAGCAAGAGCAAGATCAGGACAGACAAGAGAGGATATCATGGCTGCGACGACGGCGGAGCTGCGCGCCATCCCGAAAAAGGCGTTTTTGGAATGCTTCCAACAGTGGCGACACCGCTGGGAGAAGTGTGTGGAGTTCCAAGGAGAGTACTTCGAGGGTGTTTAGGTTTCCAACCCTCCAGGTAAGCCAGTTTTTTTTCCCAGCCAATGGTCTGATACTTTATTGACAGACCTCGTATATTTCTTATTGTTACATGGGAAACAAGGTACCAGTAGATTCAATAGATTCTCACAAATCCAACAAGACTAAGCATTCATGATATGCACACTCTTAAGGCTATGAAATTGGGCTATTAGTAAAAAAAGTAGAAAAGGGGGTGTTCACAATAATAGTAGTGTGGCATTCAGTCAGTGACTTCGTCAATTTTGTGGACTTTAAGGATGAAGTCAGCACCTGTTGAACATGCTTTTCTCTTTGAAAGCCTGAGGAAAATGGGACATTCAAGACATTGTTCAGAAAAACAGTGTAATTTGATTAAAAAGTTGATTGGAGATGGGATAACTTACACGCAGGTGCAAAAAATTATAGGCTGTTCATCTACAATGATCTCCAATGCTTTAAAATGAACAAAAAAACAGAGACGCGTGGAAGAAAACAGAAAACAACCATCAAAATGGATAGAAGAATAACCAGAATGGCAAAGGCTGACCCACTGATCAACTCCAGGATGATCAAAGACAGTCTGGAGTTACCTGTAAGTGCTGTGACAGTTAGAAGACGCCTGTGTGAAGCTAATTTATTTGCAATAATCCCCCGCAAAGTCCCTCTGTTAAATAAAAGACATGTGCAGAAGAGGTTACAATTTGCCAAAGAACACATCAACTGGCCTAAAGAGAAATGGAGGAATATTTGTGGACTGATGAGAATAAAATTGTTCTTTTTGGGTCCAAGGGCCGCAGACAGTTTGTGAGACGACCCCAAACTCTGAATTCAAGCCACAGTTCACAGTGAAGACAGTGAAGCATGGTGGTGTAAGCATTATGATATGGGCATGTTTCTCCTACTGTGGTGTTGGGCCTATATATCGCATACCAGGTATCATGGATCAGTTTGGATATGTCAAAATACTTGAAGAGGTCATGTTGCCTTATGCTGAAGAGGACATGCCCTTGAAATGGGTATTTCAACAAGACAATGACCCCAAGCACACTAGTAAACCAGCAAAATCTTGGTTCCGAACCAGCAAAATTAATGCCTCGCAGATGTGAAGAAATCATGAAAAACTGGTTATACAACTAAATACTAGTTTAGTGATTCACAGGATTGCTAAAAAAAGCAGTTTGAACATAATAGTTTTGAGTTTGTAGCATCAACAGCAGACACTACTATTATTGTGAACACCCCCTTTTCTACTTTTTTTTTACTAATAGCCCAATTTCATAGCCTTAAGAGTGTGCATATCATGAACGCTTGTTGGATTTGTGAGAATCTACTGAATCTACTGGTACCTTGTTTCCCATGTAATAATAAGAAATATACTCAAAACCTGGATTAATCTTTTTAGTCACATAGCACTACTATTATTTTGAGCGCCTTGGGGCAGCTGTTTGTTGTGATTTGGTGCTATATAAAAAAAATTGATTGATTGATTGATTGAACACTAATGTATAGAAAAGCATTAAAACTTGTGCTGCTGTCTTGTTCTCTTGTTTGAAACAGCTCTTTTTATTCTGCTCTCTTCTAATTCTGTTCTTCTTTTTTTTTCTTCTCAATAGTTTTGCTCTTTAGTTGTGCTCTGCTGTTATATTCTACATTGCTCTGTTCTATTCTGCTCTGTTTATGTCTTGCTGTTCTCTTCTACTCTATTCTAATTCTATTCTGCTCTGCTATACACTCACAGAAATATTTAACCCTAACGTTTAAGATTTATGTAATTTTATTACATGACACATTCCCATTTGCTGTTTTTAGATAATTGTAATACAAATCTACCAAACTAACAAAGACCATGCAAAAGAAAAAGCAAAAAGACCGTGCTTATGAAGCATACTCTCATTTTGACTCGACAGCCAAAGACAGTGCTTTGTCCATGGCGGACTACATCATAGACTTTGAACAACGTTACAACCGCATGAAGAAGTACAACATATTTACATGTACAACATGTATTTTATTGTTTTCGTATGTTATTTTTAGATTATTTTTGTATGCCATGTGCAGCGCTTTGTGACCCTGGTCTGTGAAAGGCGCTTTATAAATAAAGCTTACTTACTTACTTACTTAACATGACGCTGCCTGACGCTGTGTTGGCATTTAAACTTCTGGACACGGCTTGTCTTGAGAAGAAGAGCAGGCAGCTGGCACTCACAGCGTGCACGGATCTCTCATTTACGTCGATGAAGTCTGCACTGAAGGATTTTCGGAGGTAAAAACAACAGAGCGAGCAGTGGCAGCGGGACACAAGATGGAGTTTTTTTACGGATCAAAGACCACCGGGCAAATACAGACGGCGCAACGGCTTGTCTCAGAGCAGTCAGCGGCACACGCAACAGGGCACAAATCCAGTCAACAAATATGGTAAGTGAACAAAATGCGCCATTTGTCAGAGCACATACCATTGAACCAAAGATTGTCCTCACCAATGAAATAAAGTTAACAGAAGATGAAAAAGTGGAGGAATGTGATATTACTCTGTTTACCAACGTTATGACTGACTCTGAGATCTTCCTAACTGAATCACTGGGATCAGTCATTATTGGCACTGAATGCACACGTACTGTGTGTGGTGAAAAGTGGCTGGATAGTTACGTTAAAGACTTGAGTGAAAGTCAAATCAACAAAATACTATAAACAGAATCGCCAAGCTGTAGACCATTCAGATTTGGAGATGGACAAGTGGTAAACTCCAACAGAAAAGTGAAACTTCCTGCTAAGATCGGTCAAACAAAGTGCCACATTGAAGCTGAAGTTGTTTCTGCTGACATTCCCTTGCTGTTGAGTAAAATGTCTCTAAAAAGAGCAGGAACTATTTTAGATATGGAAAATGACAGAGTTGTTATGTTGAAGCAACCAGTGCATTTGGAGCTCACTAGTTCAGGACACTACTGTGTGGACATTAGAGATGAAGGTCCTCAACTGAGTGGCAATGAAAATGAAGTTCTTGTCGTCACAGCAGAGATGTCAGCAGAAGAGAAGCGTAAAGTTCTGCTTCACAAGCAGTTTGGCCACGCCGCCGCAGCTGCAGTGGCTCATTCACAGCTCTGGAAATACTGACAAAGAGTGTCCAGTCATTTTGCAGGAGATCATTCGTGACTGAGATATGTCAGAGGTACAGCAGGACCAAGCCCAAGTCACCTGTCAGTTTGCCATTGGCCTCGGAGTACAATGAGACAGTGGCAATGGATCTACATGAGTTGGAACCTGGCGTGTGGTACCTGCACATCATCGACCATTTCACACACTTCAGCGCAGGAAACATTGTCAGGACCAAGAAACCCTCGGAGATCGTCAATTCCTTCATTCATTCATGGATAAGTGTCCACGGTTCACCCAAATGGTTATTTACTGACAACGGTGGAGAGTTTAACAACGAGGAAATACAAGACATGGCAGAAAACTTCAATACTGAGACCAAGACTACAGCAGGATACAGTCCCTGGAGTAACGCACTGCTGGAGAGACACAACATGACACTAACTGAGATCCTCCTGAAGATATAAGAAGAAAATGGGTGCAGTTAGCAAACTGCCCTAGACTGGGCACTTATGGCCAAAAACAGTATGATCATTGTGCATGGTTACAGTCCACACCAGCTTGTGTTTGGACACCGTCCTAATCTTCCTTCTGTTTTGGTTGACAAACTACCTGCTGTAGAGGGAACTTCAATGAGTACTAAAGTAGGGCAACATCTAGCAGCTTTACATGCTTCAAGGAGGGCTTTCACAGAGGTGGAATGCTCAGAAAGGATAAGAAGAGCATTGTGTAAGCAGCTTAGACCTACAGAGTACATCAGTCCAGGCTCAGTAAAGTGAATGGACAGGATGAGGATAAGCCAATACTGCCCAGTCTTCCAGAAAATGAGAAAGAAGATGAAAACACTGTTCATACTGATGTAACAGAGAGTTCAGATGATGAGTCTTAAAGGAGAAGAACGAGTCACTGAAAACAGAGACAGATGAGAGAGAAAATGTTCGTAGAACTAATGAGGCACACAGTGATACAGAGAGTAGTGTAACTAATACTCTTGGTTTTAGTAATGTCAAACTAAGAACAGGCCAGATCCTCACATTTACAAACACGAGATGATGGTACTCAGAGTTTTAGGCAGAGCAGGAAAAGCCAAGGGGCAACAGAAAAACTGGTACAACATGGAGCATGTTGAACTTGATGACAGTGAAGGACAAAAACAAGCGTTAGACATGTCACAGGTTGATAATCTTCACACTGCATGTGATAACACAAATGCTGACGTACTCATGACAAAACACACCTGTTTTGATGCTGCTAAACAGCAAGAGATTGAAAACTGGAAAAATAACAATGTCTATGAAGAGGTTACCAACAAAGGTCAAAAATGTGTTTCAACCAGATGGGTTTGTACTTTGAAAGAAACATCCAAAGGTATTGTTCCAAAGGCCCGCCTTTTGGCGAGAGGTTTTGAAGAACTCAATATTCATGAGTTACAGAAAGATTCCCCCACATGTGCATCAGAGTCACTCAGGCTGCTGTTAGCTGTGATCTGTCAAAACAAATGGAAAGTTCATTCTATTGATGTTAAATCTGCATTTTTGCAAGGTATGAAACCCACAAGAGACATTTACATTCACCCCCCACCTGAAGCAGGTGTGGACAATGTTTTGTGGAAACTGAAGAAATGTGTCTATGGACTTGCAGATGCCTCCCTCTACTGGTACAATAAGGTCAAAGAACTCATGCTGGACACTGGTGGTAAAATGTCAAAAGTTGATCCAGCAGTGTTTTATTGGCAGAACAAGCATGCTGAGGTAACAGGAGTACTGCCATGCTGAGGTAACACGAGTACTGCCATGCTGAGGTAACACGAGTACTGGCATGCTGAGGTAACAGGAGCACTGGCATGCTGAGGTAACAGGAGCACTGGCATGCTGAGGTAACACGAGCACTGGCATGCTGAGGTAACAGGAGCACTGGCATGCTGAGGTAACACGAGCACTGGCATGCTGAGGTAACAGGAGCACTGGCATGCTGAGGTAACACGAGTACTGGCATGCTGAGGTAACAGGAGTACTGGCATGCTGAGGTAACAGGAGCACTGGCATGCTGAGGTAACACGAGTACTGGCATGCTGAGGTAACAGGAGTACTGGCATGCTGAGGTAACACGAGTACTGGCATGCTGAGGTAACAGGAGCACTGGCATGCTGAGGTAACACGAGTACTGGCATGCTGAGGTAACAGGAGTACTGGCATGCTGAGGTAACAGGAGCACTGGCATGCTGAGGTAACACGAGTACTGGCATGCTGAGGTAACAGGAGCACTGGCATGCTGAGGTAACACGAGTACTGGCATGCTGAGGTAACAGGAGTACTGGCATGCTGAGGTAACAGGAGCACTGGCATGCTGAGGTAACACGAGTACTGGCATGCTGAGGTAACAGGAGCACTGGCATGCTGAGGTAACACGAGTACTGGCATGCTGAGGTAACACGAGTACTGCCATGCTGAGGTAACACGAGTACTGGCATGCTGAGGTAACAGGAGCACTGGCATGCTGAGGTAACACGAGTACTGCCATGCTGAGGTAACACGAGTACTGGCATGCTGAGGTAACACGAGTACTGCCATGCTGAGGTAACACGAGTACTGCCATGCTGAGGTAACACGAGCACTGGCATGCTGAGGTAACACGAGTACTGGCATGCTGAGGTAACACGAGTACTGCCATGCTGAGGTAACACGAGTACTGGCATGCTGAGGTAACACGAGTACTGCCATGCTGAGGTAACACGAGTACTGGCATGCTGAGGTAACACGAGTACTGGCATGCTGAGGTAACACGAGTACTGCCATGCTGAGGTAACACGAGCACTGGCATGCTGAGGTAACACGAGTACTGGCATGCTGAGGTAACACGAGTACTGCCATGCTGAGGTAACACGAGTACTGGCATGCTGAGGTAACAGGAGCACTGGCATGCTGAGGTAACAGGAGCACTGGCATGCTGAGGTAACACGAGTACTGGCATGCTGAGGTAACAGGAGTACTGGCATGCTGAGGTAACAGGAGCACTGGCATGCTGAGGTAACACGAGTACTGGCATGCTGAGGTAACAGGAGCACTGGCATGCTGAGGTAACACGAGTACTGGCATGCTGAGGTAACACGAGTACTGCCATGCTGAGGTAACACGAGTACTGGCATGCTGAGGTAACAGGAGCACTGGCATGCTGAGGTAACACGAGTACTGCCATGCTGAGGTAACACGAGTACTGGCATGCTGAGGTAACACGAGTACTGCCATGCTGAGGTAACACGAGTACTGGCATGCTGAGGTAACACGAGTACTGGCATGCTGAGGTAACACGAGTACTGCCATGCTGAGGTAACACGAGCACTGGCATGCTGAGGTAACACGAGTACTGGCATGCTGAGGTAACACGAGTACTGCCATGCTGAGGTAACACGAGTACTGGCATGCTGAGGTAACAGGAGCACTGGCATGCTGAGGTAACAGGAGCACTGGCATGCTGAGGTAACACGAGTACCGGCATGCTGAGGTAACACGAGTACTGCCATGCTGAGGTAACAGGAGCACTGGCATGCTGAAGTAACACGAGTACTGCCATGCTGAGGTAACACGAGTACTGCCATGCTGAGGTAACACGAGTACTGGCATGCTGAGGTAACAGGAGCACTGGCATGCTGAGGTAACACGAGTACAACAATGCTGAGGTAACAGGAGCACTGGCATGCTGAGGTAACACGAGTACTGCCATGCTGAGGTAACAGGAGCACTGGCATGCTGAGGTAACAGGAGCAGTGGCATGCTGAGGTAACAGGAGTACTGGCATGCTGAGGTAACAGGAGCACTGGCATGCTGAGGTAACAGGAGTACTGGCATGCTGAGGTAACAGGAGCACTGCCATGCTGAGGTAACAGGAGCAGTGGCATGCTGAGGTAACAGGAGTACTGGCATGCTGAGGTAACAGGAGCACTGGCATGCTGAGGTAACAGGAGTACTGGCATGCTGAGGTAACAGGAGCACTGCCATGCTGAGGTAACAGGAGTACTGGCATGCTGAGGTAACAGGAGCACTGGCATGCTGAGGTAACAGGAGCACTGGCATGCTGAGGTAACAGGAGCACTGCCATGATGAGGTAACAGGAGCACTGGCATGCTGAGGTAACAGGAGCACTGGCATGCTGAGGTAACAGGAGCACTGCCATGATGAGGTAACAGGAGTACTGCCATGCTGAGGTAACAGGAGCACTGCCATGCTGAGGTAACAGGAGCACTGGCATGCTGAGGTGACAGGAGTACTGGCATGCTGAGGTAACAGGAGCACTGGCATGCTGAGGTAACAGGAGCACTGCCATGCTGAGGTGACAGGAGTACTGGCATGCTGAGGTGACAGGAGTACTGGCATGCTGAGGTGACAGGAGTACTGGCATGCTGAGGTAACAGGAGCACTGCCATGCTGAGGTAACAGGAGCACTGGCATGCTGAGGTGACAGGAGTACTGGCATGCTGAGGTAACAGGAGCACTGGCATGCTGAGGTAACAGGAGTACTGCCATGCTGAGGTAACAGGAGCACTGCCATGCTGAGGTAACAGGAGTACTGCCATGCTGAGGTAACAGGAGCACTGGCATGCTGAGGTAACAGGAGTACTGGCATGCTGAGGTAACAGGAGCACTGGCATGCTGAGGTAACAGGAGTACTGCCATGCTGAGGTAACAGGAGCACTGCCATGCTGAGGTAACACGAGTACTGGCATGCTGAGGTGACAGGAGTACTGCCATGTGGATGATTTTCTTTTGGCAGGATCAGAGCACTTTGGTACTGAAGTAATCCCAATACTCAAGTCTGCTTTTCATGTGGGCCGTGAAGAACATGACCGTTTTTCTTACGTGGGCATGGACATTGTGACTGTGGCTGAGGAGTGGAGGTGCATCAGCACAATTATACTGACAACTTACAACCAGTTCATTTACAAGCAGCACGAGCTGTACAGAGAGATGCTCTGCTAAATGAGGCAGAAAGAGAACAGCTGAGGTCAAAAATAGGACAGATTTTGTGGGTTGCCAAAGAAACTAGACCAGATGTTATGTTTGACACAAGTAGTCTGGCATCCAACATTAGAAATGCCACTGTTCAGTCCATTCATGAAGTGAACAAAGCGATTCACAAACTAAAATCAGAAAAGGTCACACTTAAATTTCAATACTTGGGCGACAGTAACGATTTGAGTTTAGTGGTCTTCACTGATGCCTCTCTTGGCAATCTTACAGATGGAGGTCCACAGGGAGGAGCTTTAATTGTCCTCATGAGAAAAACGGGAAAGTTCTAACCTCTGTTTTGGCAATCTAAGAAAATCAGATGTGTGGTAAGAAGCACACTGGCTGGAGAAACCCTTGCCAAGTCAGATGGTACTGACAATGCGATGTTCCTGGCTACGCTCTACTCTGAATTTACCTCTGGTAGAGCAGATCTCAACTGTCTTCCTGTTACCTGTGTTACAGACAATCATTCCCTGTTTGATGCACTTAAGAGTACAAAACAGGTATCAGAAAAGAGACTCAGGTTAGAGATAAGTAGCATTAAAGAGCTCATACAAGCAAACAAAATTGACTAAAAAAGGTGCTTCCTCTCTTATGCTTTTTAAGGCGCTGGATGAGGGCATGTGGATACTGTGATGCTATTTGCACTGTAAGTGTTTGCTGAAGAGCTGAATGAGGGCATGCATACTGAAATGCTGTTTGCACTAATGAGCAATTAATTGAGTGCTGTTCTTGTTTTGTTTTTTTTTCCTTATTATGGCTGTGTGTTCCATCAACCAAGGTAACCATTTGATAACTGTTAATTGCCTCTTAAAAGAGAGGGTGAGATTGTTAACTTCCTACACTTGGAAACGTGTTATCGCGAGAGGCAGCGAGATGTGTTTTTTTTCTCTCTCTCCCGCTCTGGTGGAAGGAGGACGGCTGTGTGGGGTGGGAATGTAATGGCGGAATAAAGGAATGTGCTGTGGTACCAGAGATGTCGTGTTTTTGGCATTTACAGTTAGCACCCTCCTAATGACAGGGCAGCTGTCCCTCCTAACAGTGGGACTGGCGCCTCTCCTGATGATGTGAATGACTCATTACCATGAACAAAAGACTGAAACTGCTTTGATCTGAGTACCCCATTGTAAACAGGGGACAAATCGTGTCTCAGACCCCCTCCCTGGTTAAAGCTGGGTTTCAACTGTTTCACATAGAATGCTTCCTTCACCCCTCTCTCAAACCATTTCTTCTCTCTAGCTAAGATTTTAACTTCCTTGTCCTCAAACGTGTGGTGAGTGTCTTTAAGGTGGAGATGAACTGCAGACTGAGGTCCACCGGCACCCTCTCTGCGGTGCTGGTATAGCCTTTTGTGTAATGGCTGCTTAGTCTCACCTATGTACAAGGTCTGTTAGAAAAGTATCCGACCTTATTATTTTTTTCAAAAACCATATAGATTTGAATCACATGTGATTGCGTCAGCCAAGCTTGAACCCTCATGCGCATGCGTGAGTTTTTTCATGCCTGTCAGTTGCGTCATTCGCCTGTGAGCAGGCTTTGAGTGAGGTGTGGTCCACCCGTCTCATCTACTTTTTATTGCGAATAAATGTCTGAACGATTTGGATCTTTGCTGCATCAATTTTTTTCCAGAAACTGTAAGAGACCTACAGGTGGACACCATTCAAAAAATTAATATGGCTTTCAGGGACGATTCAGGGTGTCAGCCTGTCCATCGGCGCTGGGAGAGCGCTGCGCTCTCAGCAGTTGTGGGCCGTCCTTAAAGGGGCAGTAACACTCCTTAATCTGTTTAATCCCCATAAAATCGTCCCTGAAAGCCATATTAATTTTTTGAACGGTGTCCACCTGGAGGTCTCTCACAGTCTCTGGAAAAAAATTGATGCAGCAAAGATCCAAATCGTTCAGACATTTATTCGCAATAAAAAATAGACGAGAGGGGTGGACCACACCTCACTCAAAGCCTGCTCACAGGCGAATGAAGCAACCGACAGGCATGAAAAAATTCACGCATGCGCACGAGGGTTCAAGCTTGGCTGACGCAATCACACGTGATTCAAATCCATATGGTTTTTGAAAAAAATAATAAGGTTGGATACTTTTCTAACAGACCTCGTAGTGTTCGTTACAATTTTCCTGACGTGATAGAATACACTATATTGCTGTGTTTGTAACTAGGGATCATGTCCTTAGGGTGAACTAATTTCTATCTCAAGGTGTTAACAGGTTTAAAGTAAACTGGGATTTTGTGCTGTCTGAAGATCCTCTGCAGTTTTTCCCCTACTCCAGCTAAATAAGGGAGAGACACTCTTCTTTTCTCCATCTCCTGTCTTGTCTCTTTGTTGTCTGGGACTTCTGCACTTTGTCCAGGGACCATCGTGGGTACCCACATACTGTGAGGGCTTTCCGGACAAGTTGTTGTTCTTTAGCCCTTCCCTCTGTAGTTGTGGGCACCTGTATGTATCATGTAAGTTTTATTTGGTAGGTTGGTATTAAAATTATCAAAAAAAAAGTAAATGGGAATTTGTCATGTAATAAAATGACATAAATCTTAAAAGTTAGGGTTAAATATTTCTGTGAGTGTATTGGCCTAATATTCTTCTCTGTACTATTCTCTTCTCTTCTGCACTGCTCATGTCCTGCTCTTCCATCCTACTCTACTCTTCTGCCCTATCCACGTTCTGCTGTTCTACTTGGTTCTCTTCTGCTCTGTTCTCCTAAAGAGTTAAACAAGGCGCAAACGCCTGGGTTTGTGGTTGAAAATTGTGATGATCTCATCATAATCCAAAGAGTCGCTAATTTCCCTTTCAAATGACAAGAGGGACAAGTGGTTGAGACAGTCAGTGTTCATCTTTGATGTAAGGTCATTTTTGAGGTGGCCCACAGTTGAGAAAAGTCTTTCTACACTGCACAAGGTTATAGGAAGAGTTAGGATGACTTGAAGGACTCTGTTCAGGTTTGGGAATATGTAGCGCGGGTGTCCAGTCAGTGTACCTGTCCTGTAAAAACGCACGTTCAGCTCTCGCGATGGGGAAATGTCTACACATTTTACAAAAAAGTGCATCCCTGCACACACTGTATTCCACCCAGGGAGGTTCATCATACCACTTCAATGAGAAGCACCGTGCTTTACCATGACTCACAGTGTAGGGAAACTTCTTGGGTTTTGGCTGGGCAGGTGGTTCATCTAGTTGTGACAAATCACTGGGTGGGCCTTCATGCTGGTGACCAGGGGGAGGAACAGGACCCTCTGATGTCGGCAGCCCGGCTGGGGAGGCGCTGGCGGGGGGGCGGCGTGCTGCTACTCTCTAGAGTGGGAGTCGACGCTGATGGAGTAGCAGTAGTAGGAGCGACGGTGATGCTGCTAGAAGCAGGTTGTGGCTCATTTTCTAGTCTGACCCTTTTAAAGGCAAATTTACTGAGTTTACTCTGAGCCATGATGGCTAACTAACAGCTAATTGTGTACTCTGTCTGACATCAGAATTAAGCAGCAGCGCGCAGCGTGCACAATCCGCACATCTCAGTGTTCGCTGCAAAATCATTGCTAACGTTAGTTCCGTTGTAACAATTGTAATATAAAATGAATATGATTGTCCTATTTTTCATTCTGTCAAAACATTTCGTAATTTTAAAATTTAAATATTATCATGACTTCAAAATAGCTTAATTACCGTGTAATTTACACGGGTCCCGCTAGTTTTTATTATTTTTTTCAATACATTTTTATACGTTTTGGTTTGAATGTCAATGTTAAGCATATTTTTAATGAGTGAATAAAAAATATCAATAATAAAATAATAGTGAGAAAAATCACATAAGCTTTCTCAGGGCGGGCCAGGCCCTGGGCCAATCAAAAAAGTGGGTGGTGAAGATATATATGCCATTTTAATGATGGTTAGCTTTGCAGGCTAACAATGCTAAAAGTTACCAAATTGAATAAAATGTTTTGTGTTCATTATTTTGACAAAGTAACAAATGTTTAGAAGTATGTGCACCGTGACAGCTCCAATGAACTAGGTATTGTATGGATTGAATAAAGGTGATTTTAGGCCCCAGTGTGATATTTCTGCCATAATGTGTTTGAGGGATTTACCATGATGCCAAATGAACAAAAATGTGTATGCTTATGCTTTGATGGGTGTTTGATTTGTGATGGTTTTGAAATGATACAATATGGCTGGTTTGATTAAGGATTGTAATATGTGCTTGTGATGAATCATATTGACCGTGTGTAACTGCTGACATGTGTTGTTGATTTCCTGTAGGTAAGCCCGGTATTGACCACTTTGAATAAAGTCATTATTTGATGCCAGTGTGATGCTTGTGTGATAATATGTTTAAGGCAGTGGCGGTCCTAGAGTGATTTACTCCCCGGGCAAAACCCCCCACACACTAACGTGGCCACCACCTCCGCCCCAACACCCATGAAAACACTAACTTCGTCCTGAACACCCACAATCCCACAAATTAACTCACAACAGCTATTTTCAAGAACAAATTTCCAGTTTTAATGACTACTACAATAACAAACACAAAGAAATTGGCACAGTCTAATGTGTCATCATCCATGGACTTATCTGCAATGATCATCTCAAAAGTTTGCAGGAGGCATCATAATTGTTTGCCACAGTGCTCACTATCCGTGAAATTCCATCCAGTAGGAGCATTTCTGGGCAACCTTGAGCAGCCTGCAGACTCAAGAAAAGACATCCTCTTTGTGGATTTGGAGAAAAATGTGGCAAACCCAGAGAGTGATGCAAAAAATATTCTGCACTCAGATAAGCATTTAGCCCCCTGAGACAGAACCAGATTCAGCCTGTGTGCATAACAATGCACAAACATTGACGTGGGGGCTGTTGCTTTAACTTTGGCCTGCAAACCATTGAGAGCTGAAGCCATGACAGCAGCCACGGCTTCTTCATAAGGAAGACTATCAAATGGCTTCACCAAAATCCACAACATTCAAACTGTTTGCCATTATGTGCAGCTTGCTACCTAGCTAGCTCGCTAGCTGGGACTGGCGCGAGGCTCGTGTGAAGTGTATCCGCCTGTGAGCGCTTTGTGACGGTGGAGGAGCTCAGCAGCACCTGCTGCTCGGTAGGAACAGAAACTGAGATAGAGGTCAGAAAGAGTGATAGAAGTCAGTCTGCAAACACAAGCAGCTACAAAAAAAACCCACCGGAAATAGAAGCTCGATTTGTCGCTAGTGGTTTTTAACAAAGAAAATGCCGCTAAAACAATTAAGAAAGTCTCCGGTTCAACTCAGAACAAAATGAAAATTAAAAAATGTTCCCACGGATGTTTACACCAAAAGATCGCTGATTCGCTCATTTCGCTGTCAATCAAAAAGGGATTCAGCCTCAGACAGATCATCCAATCATCATGCAGGAGCTGAGCGTCCAGTCCAGCCGAGGCCCACCCACTGCCCCATAGACCCCCAGACACGCTGAGCGTCCGATGGGCGGGACAAAGCCCAGCATTTATCCAATGACTCGTCTCGTTTCGCGGCAGACTTTGCTTCGCTACTGTTTATATCACTGTGAAGCAGCGGGAATGAGTGAGAGGAAAGCTGCCATGGGACGGGAAGGTGGGGGCGCCGCTCTGCTGTAACGTAACGTAACCACGAACCCCCCCGTCAGGACAACCCCCCCCACCCCGTTTTTTTTTTTTTTTTGGACTGTTTTTTTTTTTCCACACAGTCGTGCCGCCCCCCTGCGATGCCGCCCCGGGCGGCTACCCGGTCGGCCCGCCTCCAGGACCGCCCCTGGTTTAAGGATCTGATGTTTTTCTGAAGTGCACATAATCTTTTGGAAATGCTTTTGATGATTTATTATGCTGTTGGAATTATGTTTCATCATTATAAACTGTTCAACTGTAGTACTGTTGTTGACTGAACTCTGATGACTTTCTGTAAAAACCTTTGACTCTCCTGACAGTGGAACTGAAACTTCTGTCTGTGCTGATATTAGAATTGTGGTTTCTCGCTGTCTGCACGATGGCACACTAAAACTGAGGACTAATCAGTTTGCTCCAGACACCCCCCACCCTGCCACCCCCCGAAGACCTACCCCCCCAACTTCCCAAAGACCTTTCATGCCTTGTCCAATCAGAAGATGACAACACCCAAACTGAACTGAGCTGCATAAAAACTGTGTGCTTCCGGAAATCGAAGTTCCTTGCTGAACACACACATTGGCTCTGGTTGTGTCTGTGATTAAAGTGTGTTTGCCACGAACCCTTGGATCCTTGCATTATTGATCTGATTGGTTTGTTCTGCTGAATAAATACCAGACGAGGTCTGCGTAGCTGATTTTCTGTGTCGTTTGAGTTTGTACAATTCGGGGCTCAAAGGATTTAGGGGAGGGGAACAAGTGTAAAGGTTGAGTTAATTGGGTCTGTGGCCTCTTGGAGGTGCACAGTAAACCGCCTCAACAGCGGGCCTAGGACCGCTCTGGCCCTAATATGCCTACGTCCCTGAATCCAGGCCAAAGGTTTTGTAATCTGAAAATAAAAAAGATTGAAAAAATAAATTTTGAAACTGAAAATTCAATGTTTGTTCTTGAATTTTATAATCATTTAAAAAGTATTATCAAAATAAAAATAAGTGTAAGATACAGTAGTGTTCAGAATAATAGTAGTGCTCTGTGACTAAAAAGATTAATCCAGGTTTTGAGTATATTTCTTATTGTTACATGGGAAACAAGGTACCAGTAGCCTATAATTTTTTGCACCTGCGTATAGGTTTTCCCCTCTCCAATCAACTTTTTAATCAAACTACGCTGTTCTTCTGAACAATGTCTTGAACGTCCCATTTTCCTCAGGCTTTCAAAGAGAAAAGCATGTTCAACAGGTGCTGGCTTCATCCTTAAATAGGGGACACCTGATTCACACCTGTTTGTTCCACAAAACTGACGAACTCACTGACTGAATGCCACACTACTATTATTGTGAACACCCCCTTTACTACTTTTTTTACTAATAGCCCAATTTCATAGCCTTAAGAGTGTGTATATCATGAATGCTTGGTCTTGTTGGATTTGTGAGAATCTACTGAATCTACTGGTACCTTGTTTCCCATGTAACAATAAGAAATATACTCAAAACCTGGATTAATCTTTTTAGTCACATAGCACTACTATTATTCTGAACACTACTGTATATATTTTTGAGTTTAAATAAAGTTTGGATTCTGTGAGCTGTGTAATTATTGAGCTGTGTAATTATTTTTGATCAAATAATTTATTTTCTTTCAAATTTCTTTTTTTTTCGCATTCAAATCTTTTTTCACTTTCAGATCTTATTTTTTTCAGTTTCAAACTTTTGGCCCCGTTCTGGTGTGGGAGGGCATGGCTTCGATTGAGAGGGGTGTGGAATTGTGAGTGACAGCAGAGCAATCAGACCTCATATCATTATCTATCAAAGTACGTGGGTACTTTGATAGATAATGACTTAACACTTTCTCTCCACTGTATTGACTTGATACCTGTAAATAAAGTAATGCTAAGGACAAACATGTCTATTACAAGTCATTCTAGACCACTCTTGGTCATTTTTGATGTTTAAAAACTGCAAAATATGCAAGATTGTAAAGTTTAACACCTACACTTAAAAAAAACCTATGGGTCCCAAATTCACACCAGACCATGAACGCAGTGCAGCATCGCTGCATAAAAATGAGGCAGGTCGCTCATTTTACAGGCTGCCAGCAGTTATTGTGCATCAAGCAGTGAAGTGTTACGAGCTTTCTAAGTGACACACACAGAGAGAACTGGCTCAGCAGATCTGAAGGAAGCTTTAATATGGACAGAACCAAGCAGACCGCCCGTAAATCCAAAGCCATCCACTAGAGCGCTCCGGCTACCAGCGGTGTGAAGAAGCCTCACCGTTACAGGACACCGGCACTGTGGCACTCCGCCGCTACCAGAAATCCACCGAGCTGTTGATCCACAAGCTGCCCTTCCAGCACCTGGTGAGAGAAATCGCTCAGGACTTCAAGACCGAGCTTTCAGAGCTCCGCTGTGATGCTCTGCAGGAGACCGGCGAGGCTGACCTGGTCGGCAGCTTGTGGATCAGCAGGTCTGAGGGTTTCTGGTAGCGATGGATCTCTCTCAGCGCCTCAGTGCCGGGCCTGTAACGGTGAGGCTTCTTCACACCGCTGGTAGCCGGAGCGCTCTTCTGGTTTTGGCTTTGGATTTACAGGCGGTCTGCTTGGTTCTGGTCATATTAAGTTTACTGCTGTGAAACTGCCAGCCACTTTGTTACATCGTCATTAAATTCACTATCCAGTACAACATACGGATCCACTGAACCAACTGCTACACGTCGGTCACAATAATCAGCTTTATCTTGAGGGTTTAAAGCCTCGTAATAAACTTTCATTCTCTCTATTTTCTTTCATGCGCCAGCAGCGTAGTAAATAAACGATGGAGACCCGAGCAGAGTCATTATCTATCGAAGGACCCACGTTTCCTGAAAGCAACATCATGTGAGGACTGATTGCTCTCCTGTCACTCACAATTCCATGCCTCTCTCAATCGAAACCACACCCTCCCACGCCAGAACGGGGCCAAAAGTTTGAAACTGAAAAAATAAGATCTGAAAGTGAAAAAAGATCTGAAGGTGAAAAAACGAAATATGAATGAAAATAAATTATTTGCTCAAAATAATTACAGAGCTGAATCAAAAATTTATTTAAACTGAAAAATATATATCTTACACTTATTTTTATTTTGATAATACTTTTTAAATGATCATAAAATTCAAGAACAAACATTACATTTTCAGTTTCAAAATTTATTTTTTCAATCTTTTTTTATTTTCAGATTATTAAACTTTTGGCCTGGATTTAGCTCCATAAGTGTTCTCCTTCTCTCCCCTGATTGTCATTTGGTTCACCCAATCCTCGCTTTAAAAAGAGGAGTAGTGCCTGAGTGGCCGTCTCCCTCCTGGCTCTGTACGGCATTGAGCAGGCACCCTTAGCCGCTCCACTTCCGCCACACGGTTGTTTGCTTCACTCTCTGTGCAGGTATGTAGCAGTGCTACGCTGCTTATTAACCTCATTGTTTTTGTGTTAGCTGCTAATGATTTAATTCTGCAGCACGCCATCATGCAAGCTAGCTGCCAGCCTCTTTATCTGCTGTAATCGCACTGCCTGCAAGAAGGTTAAAAGAGGCTATAGGTCATTATCATATTTGTAACTTTACAGTAGGGTGGTTCAAAAAAATAAAAGTTGGAAATTAATTACTCTTACCCCTTAATTTTATGATGCTTTGGGAAAAAAGAAAGCCTGCCAAATATTTTTGTCATACATTAATATTTAGAGGTAGCACATCATAGCTGAAGGTTGTAAATATATCAGTTATCGCTGCCCGAGTGCCCGTGCAATAGGTTATCCATTATCCAGTATCTAATCACATCACTTATAAAGAGGATAGAAGTTAACCACCTGAGTGTAACTAAAGTATAATTTTATATTCAATTTAAAACTATACCTGGGTTTAAATATTCCTCACAAACAACATACTTTCAAAAATGTTATTTTAGGCTACAAGCTGAAAATTTTGCTTCAATTCACAGCTTCTTTTGTTTCAGATCTTTGGTGATGGTGAATCTAACATGAGATAAATGTAAAAAGAGACACTTGCTGACTTAACATGCTTAACCATTAACTGGAAACTTCAGTAAAACATGTCAGCTACTAGAAGTAGAACATTTGTATACCTTATTGGTTCCACCGACTGAAATAAAGGGAAACAAATTGCCCTCAAATGGGCAAATACTCAAGGTATTTTTCTTCAAACACACTGATTTGAAGAAAACTGTCCATGATGCTGCTGTGACCTCTATAGACATGGCAATTCCTTTTTGGGAGAGAGCTAGAATCCCACTGAGGGCAAAGCAGCATCTGATCACAAAGTTAGAAAAGGTGTTTGGAAAATGGAAAACATTGAAAAAGACCAAGAATCGCAATACAGACAAGCAGAAGAAAGATGAAACAGTGTTTTGTGAATCTTTGGAGGTCTTGTTTGACATGGCACATCAGGATGTCCTAACAATGATAAAGTTTGAAGATGACAGACAGTTCCTACTTGCTCAGCGAGAGAAAGGTAGAAGGAGATGCATGACAGGCATAGATAAAATATAAACTGCCAAAGAACAAAGAGCAGAAAAAAGGAAAGCTGCAGAAGCAAAATACAAAGAGAAACTGGAGGAGCCTGGACCATCTAATGTCTCACTACCTGACACTTTCTCCTGCCAGAGTGAAGAGAACACAGAAAGTCCAGATGAAGAATTTGTTATGCCAGTGCCACAAAAAGCCAGTAAAATTAAAGCTGTTGTAACACCAGGAGTTGCAGCAGCATTGGATAGGACCAAAACAACAGACAGAAGTGCCACCTATATTCTGACTGAAACGGCAGCAAGTCTTGGTCATGATGCAAACAACTTAAATATCATTATCATGTAAAGGATGTTCTCTTATGTTACACAGCTGTATAATTGGTTCTTGTGCTGATTCATACATTTTTGAATATTAAGTACTGCAAGGCATAAAGAATATTATTGTTTGGAGCTAGATCAAAATATATGTGGAAATATATAAAGCATAGACTTATTTAAATTTATCAATAATGAAACAGTATTTCATCAATAAAATGAAAATGCAATGTTTGATTGTTACAAAATCTTCGCTACCCCAGTATGTAGGTATTGTAGGAGCATGATACATGTACGAGAAGAACTGCATCTCACAATTCATGTTTTAGTGTTAACTATTTTATGGGATATGAAAAGATTTGATTTTCCAATGTATTGCCATAATTTCTGTCCTGACATATTAATATTAAACTGACAGAAATAATTTGGAAATATCTGGAAATGACCATACTATATGACAAAGTTATTGCTAGCAAAATCTTTAAGGGCTTGTCAGATCCCGTTATTTCTTTTAGATACACGGCACATGCTCACCCTCCGATGAGTGCGTTTGTGTACTAAAACCAGCTCTCCGTCTCTGGGGTCCGACCTTCGTGTCTCCACGGGTATTACCCGGCAGGGCTGCACAAAGGCTGTTCAAGCTGGTGGCGAGGAGATTCGTCTAGCCACTCAATGCCTCCATCCGGACGTCCACCCCGCTGACGCTGGTCTCACACCCCAGTCGAATAGCCTCCTCTGGAACCAGGATACAAACCGGCCACGCCCGTTAACGGCAGCTCTCCTCTTATGGATCAGGGCTCTTGGAATGTTGCTAGATTTTGAATTTAGTGACTCGTACAGCGAGTTCCCAGGATGCGTTAATTTAATTAAAAACCAGACTAACCTTTTGGAGCACTTTTTGATATACACCCAAAAAACTTTAACTTTTACACCTTAAGAAGCATCAATAAATCCAATGTCCGAGCCTTAACACTTTAACTGCATGCTTGGAAATTTATTGCAGATTTTGCAAGTGCCGACAACATAATCAAAATAGGTTATATGATGATAATTTCACAACAGTAATTCAAGTATAATCAGAATAATGATTGGCAGAGATTTTTGTTTTTGATTCAATAACACTGTCTGATCTTACTTTGACTGGACTGGATTGATTTCTTAACAATTTTTCTAGGAGTGAGGGAAGGAGGTTTTTGATGTTAAAATCCCCAGTTCGATGAACTTGATTTCCTCTTCATCAGCTATTAGTCGTTAGCTGACCACGATCCTTGTGTGATGTTGTAATCCTTCAGGAAATAAATCCACATAAGAGTTTATTCCTTCTTCAATCAACCAAAAGTTGATCTAATCCATTCTGGTATGATGTGATGTTCCTTGAGAGAGAAAACGTTGAAACTTCCCCACTCAGACTTAAGGCCAGTGATTATTCTCCAATGCTCTGCTACTCCACGACTGGACGGCCTGAGTGGGAGTTGAAAACTCTCTCAAATGATCTCTTATGGCTCCAATCCTCTCACTCCACGATTCCAATTGCTGCTCACAAGATGGTCAAGTCTTGTGATCTCCTCGTAGCAGGGGAGAAGTGACAACAGCACCTCTCCCTGGAAGAATAACCCCATTTCCTGGTGTTTTACAGTTTATATATGAGCTTGATTCTTTGTATTTAGATGAGCTTGGTTACCATGGGGACGCTGGTGACTCAAAACCTCCCCCTTCTAATTCCCTTACTGGAAGCCATCTGCGGCCCTTTGCCAGTAACTTATTTCTTAAGTTCCTCTTTTCTGTTAACACTTCAACTTTTCTGAGAATTCGTTTTTCTAAATCATGTCTTTAGAATCACATCAGTCATATTCAATCATTTCATTACAACTCTTTTTCACATAAAAACAATTCACATGATCATATACAAACATTTTCATTCCTTATTATTCATTTGCATATTTTACCACATCTTAATCATTTGATCAGTTGTTTATCATCAGCTCTTCTGCCTTGTTGCAACATCACTTCTTCACTTCCTCTTTCTCTCTAACTGCACTCTTTATGAAAAACAACTTCTTCACTTCCTCTTTCTTCTGACTCTGCACTCTTTATGAAAAACAACTCATATAATAATCATTCATTTCACTTATTTGTAACATACTTTTTCTAATCAACTCTTAATTTTTAACACATTAATACTTCATTTAATCATACTTGTCATTTTAGAATCATTCTTAGACATATTCCATCGTCTTCACCACTGAGTTCATTCCGTGGGCCTCCCCATTTGTAATGGAAAAGTCCGGTATGACCTCACTTACTCCAGGAAAGTACCAAACACTGTTCAGTTTAATCCAACAGCATGTATATTAATCCCATGGCACGTACTATATTCCAAGATGAAAACAAGCTGAAAGCAAGCTTAAAGTCATCTTTCTTGACAGGCTGTGTGCTACCAGTAAAAATGATTAGAGTTTTATGAAATTGTACATGATGTGTTTTTATGTTAGGTACAACAAATTTAGAGGGTGAGACTTGAAGTTTTTTGAAAAAAAATTTTTGACCATTTTTATGGACCACCCTACTTTACAGCATACGGGAAATCCGTATTATTGTGTCGTGGGGAAACGTAATCCGCAGGTTGTTACGGCGGCATCATCAGCTGTGGCGCTCCTCCCTCCCTTCCTGTGACCAAACAGCTCTCTTCCCGGTATGTAGCTCTACACATTAGCAATGCAGATATTATGGCCTCTCAACAGTTTCATAACTTGTAATGTCATGGCAGATTCCTGGGGTGGACAGCAGCTCTGGATTCAAATCAAATCAAATCAATTTTATTTATATAGCGCCAAATCACAACAACAGTTGCCCCAAGGCGCTTTATATTGTAAGGCAAAAGCCATACAATAATTACAGAAAAACCCCAACGGTCAAAACGACCCCCTGTGAGCAAGCACTTGGTGACAGTGGGAAGGAAAAACTCCCTTTTAACAGGGACAAACCTCCAGCAGAACCAGGCTCAGGGAGGGGCAGTCTTCTGCTGGGACTGGTTGGGGCTGAGGGAGAGAATCAGGAAAAAGACATGCTGTGGAGGGGAGCAGAGATCAATCACCAATGATTAAATGCAGAGTGGTGCATACAGAGCAAAAAGAGAAAGAAACACTCAGTGCATCATGGGAACCCCCCAGCAGTCTAAGTCTATAGCAACATAACTAAGGGATGGTTCAGGGTCACCTGATCCAGCCCTAACTATAAGCTTTAGCAAAAAGGAAAGTTTTAAGCCTAATCTTAAAAGTAGAGAGGGTGTCTGTCTCCCTGATCTGAATTGGGAGCTGGTTCCACAGGAGAGGAGCCTGAAAGCTGAAGGCTCTGCCTCCCATTCTACTCTTACAAACCCTAGGAACTACAAGTAAGCCTGCAGTCTGAGAGCGAAGCGCTCTATTGGGGTGATATGGTACTAAGAGGTCTCTAAGATAAGATGGGACCTGATTATTCAAAACCTTATAAGTAAGAAGAAGAATTTTAAATTCTATTCTAGAATTAACAAGGAGCCAATGAAGAGAGGCCAATATGAGTGAAATATGCTCTCTCCTTCTAGTCCCCGTCAGTACTCTAGCTGCAGCATTTTGAATTAACTGAAGGCTTTTCAGGGAACTTTTAGGACAACTTGATAATAATGAATTACAATAGTCCAGCCTAGAGGAAATAAATGCATGAATTAGTTTTTCAGCATCACTCTGAGACAAGACCTTTCTAATTTTAGAGATATTGCGCAAATGCAAAAAAGCAGTCCTACATATTTGCTTAATATGCACATTGAAGGACATATCCTGATCAAAAATGACTCCAAGATTTCTCACAGTATTACTAGAGGTCAGGGTAATGCCATCCAGAGTAAGGATCTGGTTAGACACCATGTTTCTAAGATTTGTGGGGCCAAGTACAATAACTTCAGTTTTATCTGAGTTTAAAAGCAGGAAATTAGAGGTCATCCATGTCTTTATGTCTGTAAGACAATCCTGCAGTTTAACTAATTGGTGTGTCTCCTCAGGCTTCATGGATCGATAAAGCTGGGTATCATCTGCGTAACAATGAAAATTTAAGCAATGGTTTCTAATAATACTGCCTAAGGGAAGCATGTATAAAGTGAATAAAATTGGTCCTAGCACAGAACCTTGTGGAACTCCATAATTAACCTTAGTCTGTGAAGAAGACTCCGTTGTGGGCTGGGGTGTTTGGTTGGCTTTGGCTTTGTTTTCTGTTTCTCCCACCAGGTGGTATGCATTCAGGACTGAGTGGCTGAGCATTAGGACCTCACCCTGAACACCTGAGGCTTGTTTTCACGTGCAGGTCATCAGGACTCACAGCTGTGGTGTATTCTGTCTTGATCAGAGGTTGCTGCATTTAAACCTTGAATGCACAGTGTGTGATTGCCAGAGACTCTACCTTGTGAGCAGACGTGTGAGATCGGCGTCGGGAGAACAATCTCACCATTACGGACGCAGAGACCGCTCCAGGTTTGACGCCACAGTCTGTGAAGGAGGATTGGGTGAGGTCTCACGCTCTTCAGCACACTTCCTGAACTGAGTTGTTCCGTGCCTGCAGGGTGAGAAGCTGATATATATTAAAGCTAGGAAGTGTTTGCTGATTGTGTGCACCTTTGAGCTGTGTCTCTCTAGGTGGAGAGTGTTGGACTCACCTCATGTTTTCTTTCTTCACAGACTCGGTTTGTCGCGGCCACCTGGGGGTGTCAGCGGGGTCCCTGGGTCCGAACTGCTGTGGCTCCGGACCGTTTGCGCTGCTGAGAGCGCGCCGTGTTTTCACCTCACCAGACCGCGGACATTTTTGGTTGTTTCACTGCACACATTATGATTATTAAATTCTGTTATCTTTTGAACCGTGCTCTGCTTATTTCATGCTGGGTCCTGTCAAACGCTGGGTCGGTGGTCCGACCGCGTCCGACACATAACAGTAGTCTCTGGCCATTTAACAATGGACCAGCTGAAGCAGATACGGTGTTTTTGCCGGGAAGGCTGCAGCAGATGTTGGAGTTGATCCGGGATCAGTTGCGGGTGCTCTCCGCCCGGGTTGTGCGCGTTGGTGCACGCATGGTGGAGTTTACAGCTTGGGTCGCGTCGCACCCCGCTGTACGGCTGTAGCCCCGTCTCCTCCCATGCAGCTAGCTCCGTCGCCTGTTGTAGCAGCCCCGGTGGTATTTAGTTTGCACTTTAAGCTGTTTGTTATAACCTGCTGTCGTTTACAGCAGTGTGAATTGGTTTTTACTCTGTTACCACGGGGATTTTCGTATTTGGCACTTTGGCTCCCTCTGTTGGTGACAGAGTCACATTACCATCCAGGTTCAAAGGATGGAAAACACTGTTTTTCCATTCTTTGCACTTGACGATGTAGGCCAATGTTAGTTTTTTTTTATTGGTCTATTATCTGTTTCTTGTTTTAGTATGTGGTGTTTTTATCCAGGGGTTAATTTGTTGTTTTTTGTGGGTTTAAAGCACTGTCTGTGGTCTGGAGTTGAAAATGCAGGCTGTCTGGAGCATAGTTTGACCCAGGTGACTTTATGTTTGTCTGTTGGTCTTTCTTTTTTTATTTCTTTTGGTTTCACCTCCCAGGGTTTGATGGGACGGTCCTCTGGGGGGTGATGGGGGAGTAATTGGGTTGTTTTTTCTTTCTCTTTTTTTTTGTTTTTGTTGTTCCCTCTCTTCTCCTCTGGCTCCGGCCGTTTGAGTCGTACGTTGTCGGTGTTGCTGGAGTGATGCAGTTTGGTTATGCTGGGCGTTTCCCAGGTAACCTCTGCACCCAGGTGGGGGGGTTTAGGGGTGTTTTTTCAGGCTTCAGCGCGCCTTTGAGCCGTACGCCATCGGCGTAGCTGAGGTTTGGGGCAGTGGAATATACCCGCAGCTGGTGGCTGGTTTAAAAGTCGGAGGGGTGGCGCCGTTTTGTGCCGTATGCCATTACCGCTGTTCCACTCCTCCCAGTTGACTTTTGGGGTATAGTCATGGTTGGTGACACTGGACGTACTTCCAGTTTCCCCTGCGCTGAGGGGGTGGGGTTGGGGTGGTTGTTTGGTTTGTTTGTTTATTTTTTTTTCCCCCATTATCCGCCCTCAGGGTGTGACTGTGGTGTCCTCTGGGGGGGAAATGACTGTGGGACCATCTAGCCGTAGACGGCCGGGCTGGGTCTGTTGTTAGTCGGGGGGGGGGGGTGTCTCCTGGGGTTTGATGGAACGGTCCTCTGGGAGGCGCTGGGAGCCCCTGTGGGTGACTTTGGATCCCAGAGGGACCTCGGCTGTGGTTATTACTCCTGGAGCTGGGGGGTGTTGGTCCCTACATGTCATCCGGGGGAGGGGGGGTTAGATTTTTTTTTTTGCAAGCTTAAGTTTGGGTTGTGTTTTGTTTTTCTTTTCTCCTCTTCTTGGGGTTTGATGGGATGGTCCTCTGGGGAGGGGGGGGGGTTGGTATGGTTGTTTTTTTTTTCTTTCCTCCCAGTTTGCACCCCTGGGGTTTGGTTGTGGTGTTCCCTGGGGGGGTTATTGGGTTTTTTTTTCTTTTGTTTTATGACTAAGCAGATTCTAAAACATAGTTGAAAGATGGCTGAATGCACAGGTTCAAGAACTCCTGGCCAAAACTGAGCAAAGTGAACGACAGAAGCAAGAGTTGACAAACGAATGCAAAGATGCAGTCAGAGGTGGAGACTCTAACACATCTGCTAAATGAAGCAGAAGGCAAGATCATCAAATTCAACAAGAGACATCTCGGCACTGGAGTGTCAGCTGCAGGATACTCAGGAGCTGCTCCAAGAGGAAATCCATTAGACACCTTCCTTCTCCATCCGCCTAGGGCAGATGGAGGATGAGGGGAATATGTTGCAGGAGATGCTGAAAGAAAAGGAAGAGAGTAAGAAGACTGTGGAGAAGCCAGTTTCTACTCTCTAGACTCAGCTGGCTGAAAGGAAGACAAAGGCAGGTTAGGACACCTTGTCAGTAGAGGGGGCTGAAGAGGGCCTCAAGTGAGTCCAATGGGAGTTTGGACGGTGTTCAGCGGCAGCTGGAGTAGAAAAGTTCAGCCTATGGACAAACTGGATAAGACAGAAATCCGTTTGCAGCAAGAGTCGGATGACCTCATGGTGGACCAGGACCACCTTCGGCAGATCGTCTCCAGTTTGAAGAGGAAGCAAAAGAAGTTTGACCAGATGCGAGCCAAAGAGAAATGCATTGCTACTCGATATGCAGAGGAGCATTATCATGCCGAAGCGGAGGCCAGGGAGAAGGAGACAAAAGTCTTGACCCTGGCAGGGGAGTTGAAGTCTCTTACAGACCTGAAAGGTGAACTTGACCAGTTTAACAAAGTGCTCAAGATTGAGATGGATGACTTTAGAAAGAGTTCACAGTTTGGAGAGGTCCAAGCGTGCCATGGAGCAGCAACTGGAGGAGATGAAGATTCAGCTGGAGGATGAATGCAGGCAATGTTCCCAGGCCCACTCTGCCAAGAAGACATGGGAGCTGGATCTGGGAGGGCTTGAAGGCCATCTTGAAGATGCTACTGAAAATCGCGATAATGTCTTACAGCACTTGAAGAAACTGCAGGCCCGAATGAAAGACCAGATGAGAGGACTGGAAGTGCTGTGAATGTTCGGGGATGAAGCAGTTAATGATGCTAAAGACAGTGATAAGAAGCTTAAAGCCATGGAGGGAGATATGTTACACATCCAGGAGGAGCTGTCTACTGCAGACAGGCTCAGGGAGTGAAAGGATGAGATCTATAGTCTCAACACAGAGTTCCCTGTTGGTAGAGAAGAGGCGGCTGAAAGCTTGTATCATCCAGCTGAAGGAAAAACTAGAAGAGAAGCTCAACATTGAGAGGGTCAATGACCGCATGATGAAATTCACATGAGGTTGAGCAGCTGACGACGGCGCTGTCTTCAGAGCGCAGTAACGCTCGGCTCTTGGAGACAAGCTTTCCCAGCTGAATTGTCAGCACACGGAGCTGAGACTGAAGCTGCAGGAGGTGTTTTTTTTTTTGTTTTTTTTTGCTCCCAGCCGACATTCCAGCCATGGTCCCTGGAGGGGGGTGTTTTTCCTGGCCCAGGTTCGTGTGGTCGCCGGGAGGCTTCCCGTGAGGGTGGGGTACTGTTGTGGGCTGGGGTGTTTGGTTGGCTTTGACTTTGTTTTCTGTTTCTCCCACCAGGTGGTATGCATTCAGGACTGAGTGGCTGAGCATTAGGACCTCACCCTGAACACCTGAGGCTTGTTTTCACGTGCAGGTCATCAGGACTCACAGCTGTGGTGTATTCTGTCTTGATCAGAGATTGCTGCATTTAAACCTTGAATGCACAGTGTGTGATTGCCAGAGACTCGACCTTGTGAGCAGACGTGTGAGATCGGTGTCGGGAGAACAATCTCACCATTACGGATGCAGAGACCGCTCCAGGTTTGACGCCACAGTCTGTGAAGGAGGATTGGGTGAGGTCTCACGCTCTTCAGCACACTTCCTGAGGTAATTTGGTTTTGGTGACTTTTATGAAGTAATGACAGTGGATTTGGTGTCCCTCACACCTTGTGTTATTGAGCTGTCACGTTATGCTAATTGTCTAATCAGCTTCTGCTGCAGTGGAGATTTGAACTGAGTTGTTCCGTGCCTGCAGGGTGAGAAGCTGATATATATTAAAGCCAGGAAGTGTTTGCTGATTGTGTGCACCTTTGAGCTGTGTCTCTCTAGGTGGAGAGTGTTGGACTCACCTCATGTTTTCTTTCTTCACAGACTCGGTTTGTCACGGCTACCTGGGGGGTGTCGGCAGGGTCCCTGGGTCCGAACTGCTGTGGCTCCGGACCGTTTGCGCTGCTGAGAGCGCGCCGTGTTTTCACCTCACCAGACCGCGGACATTTTTGGTTGTTTCACTGCACTCATTATGATTATTAAATTCTGTTATCTTTTGAACCGTGCTCTGCTTATTTCATGCTGGGTCCTGTCAAACGCTGGGTCGGTGGTCCGACCGCGTCCAACACATAACAGACTCCCCATTTACATGAACAAATTGTAATCTATTAGATAAATATGATTCAAACCACCGCAGCACAGTGCCTTTAATACCTATGGCATGCTCCAGTGGCGGCTGGCCCATAGGGGCGCTCAGGTGCTGCCCTCCTAGATGTGGAGGGGAAAAGTCATAATATATATATATATTTAAAAAGTATTATCAGTGTCAGTTTTACTTAGTAGTATGTGCCTACATGTAATATGAATGATTAAAACAACACTTCCTCCAACTGACTCTCATTCAACAGTGCATTTCCACCGACAGAAGCACAGAACGTATCATTCCTCGTCTTGGGCGCTCATTCAAAGCGCCCTTGAAGTACAGCGAAATCACCAATTGTATGTAGTTGCTATGGAAAATTAATAAATATTTGGCAAATCAACATTGCCAAAATTAATGGCTTTGGGGCGCCGGAATTTTAGCCCTTGCTACAAAAATGCGGGAACGTTAGATTACAGTCAGTGATACACGTGACGCTGCAGCTGCTGCTGTCAGTCAGTCAGTCAGTCAGGAAGAGATATGGCGACGTTTGGGTTATATTTATTTATTTGTATTTTGTCTCCGTGTGTTTTGCTGAAGTAATTTGAAGAACTCTGGGACACCTGCTCCTTATGTCTTCCGAGGTTTAAAACGGGACAAAACTAATCAAATCAATGACACCAAAGTTTCACGGGGATCCTTTTGGAGGCGCATGGAGCTGCGCACATCAGATCTTTCTCGTGGTTTAATGACAGTTGCACATCCCGGTTGGAGGAGAGACGTTTGTCTGACTCGTTATAAACCGTGTCAGGCTTCATTCACACTGTCAGCGCGCACACGTCACGGAGGCTGCTGATCTGCGCGGATGGAAAGGAGCGCATCCACCTCTTCAGGTGAGCTGACGAGCTGCTCGGATTTATTCCCGAATGTTGCTCCTGGTGTGGAAACGAGGATGAAAAATTAAGATAAAACGAATGAGTGATGTTTTTTATTTGTTTTAGGGGGTCAACGCTGTGATCTTTATTGGGTCAACAGACCAGTTATAATGGTAATAGGGGAGGCCGGGGCTGTTTGTAACAGTGTTCAAAGCTGCAGCCATGCTGGTATTTTGATTTCACTACACGTTATGAGGATCAGTTCACAGAAGTGAAATATTCTTTGGAGTATTCCACACTCTAAAACAAATTATTTGCTCAGTTTAAAAAAAAAACAAAAGCCTAAAATAGCAATTTGTATGTTTTTTTAAAGAAATTCTAACTCAGCCACTGAGTTCACACAAGACACTTATAGTCAGACAAACCCAAGTTTAGCAACGCATTTAATTAAGTGGTTTTGTATACTTCATTTGCTTTGTCCTCTACACTGTTAATTAATTTTAACCAATTTAATTTAAAGGTTTTGGTGTTATTAGTTAGTCAAGTTATTTAATTTAAGTTTTTCAAGCTTCTTTAGTTTGCCTCTATTCCACTCAGTAATGTTCATGCAAAATATTACCTTAATTTTTTGTGTCTGTCTCTGTGTCTGTGTCTGTCTCTCTCTGTGTCTCTGTGTCTGTCTCTCTCTCTGTGTCTCTGTGTCTGTCTCTCTCTGTGTCTGTCTCTGTCTCTCTCTGTCTGTCTCTCTCTGTCTCTCTGTCTCACTCTCTCTCTGAAGGTGGTGTGAACATTGTAGTATGTACATAATGTTCTTTTGTCAATTGAAGAATTTTTCATATTTTGAAAGAGTGTAAATTTGCTGATATTTTCTATTTTGTTAAGGTCGGTGTCATTGTGAACCCCAGGATCTGTTTGTCTGTAGATAATGGCAGTGCAGTACAGTTTGGTGTACTATGTGTGTAATTGGTGTCAAATGGTGAAATGTTCTTTGCTCAAGAACTTGAGTGTTGTATTGCATTTGATAATGTTCCTTTCCAAAGTAGAAATGGGGCCTAATATAGCTGTAAATGGTTAACTTTATCTGTAAAACTGCTGATTTTGAGAAGGACATGAAATGATTATTGTGGAATTGTAGTAATTTTCTGACTGTTCACTTGAACGCCTGTACTGGACAAGGCAAGGGAATCTATTGGCACAGCAGCCCCACCAAGACTGTTTTTCACCAGCCGCCACTGGCATGCTCTAATCTCTGTAATAAAATTTTATGGTCAACAGTATCAAAAGCAGCACTGAGGTCTAACAGAACAAGCACAGAGATGAGTCCACTGTCCGAGGCCATAAGAAGATCATTTGTAACCTTCACTAATGCTGTTTCTGTACTATGATGAATTCTAAAACCTGACTGAAACTCTTCAAATAGACCATTCCTCTGCAGGTGATCAGTTAGCTGTTTTACAACTACCCTTTCAAGAATTTTTGAGAGAAAAGGAAGGTTGGAGATTGGCCTATAATTAGCTAAGATAGCTGGGTCAAGTGATGGCTTTTTAAGTAATGGTTTAATTACTGCCACCTTAAAAGCCTGTGGTACATAGCCAACTAATAAAGATAGATTGATCATATTTAAGATCGAAGCATTAAATAATGGTAGGGCTTCCTTGAGCAGCCTGGTAGGAATGGGGTCTAATAGACATGTTGATGGTTTGGAGGAAGTAACTAATGAAAATAACTCAGACAGAACAATCGGAGAGAAAGAGTCTAACCAAATACCGGCATCACTGAAAGCAGCCAAAGATAACGATACGTCTTTGGGATGGTTATGAGTAATTTTTTCTCTAATAGTTAAAATTTTAGTAGCAAAGAAAGTCATGAAGTCATTACTAGTTAAAGTTAAAGGAATACTCGGCTCAATAGAGCTCTGACTCTTTGTCAGCCTGGCTACAGTGCTGAAAAGAAACCTGGGGTTGTTCTTATTTTCTTCAATAAGTAATGAGTAGTAAGATGTCCTAGCTTTACGGAGGGCTTTTTTTTATAGAGCAACAGACTCTTTTTCCAGGCTAAGTGAAGATCTTCTAAATTAGTGAGATGCCATTTCCTCTCCAACCTACGGGTTATCTGCTTTAAGCTGCAAGTTTGTGAGTTATACCACGGAGTCAGGCACTTCTGATTTAAGGCTCTCTTTTTCAGAGGAGCTACAGCATCCAAAGTTGTCTTCAATGAGGATGTAAAACTATTGACGAGATAATCTATCTCACTCACAGAGTTTAGGTAGCTACTCTGCCCTGTGTTGGTATATGGCATTAGAGAACATAAAGAAGGAATCATATCCTTAAACCTAGTTACAGCACTTTCTGAAAGACTTCTACTGTAATGAAACTTAGTCCCCACTGCTGGGTAGTCCATTAAAGTAAATGTAAATGTTATTAAGAAATGATCAGACAGAAGGGGGTTTTCAGGGAATACTGTTAAGTCTTCAATTTCCATACCATAAGTCAGAACAAGATCTAAAGTATGGTTAAAGTGGTGGGTGGACTCATTTACATTTTGAGCAAAGCCAATTGAGTCTAACAATAGATTAAATGCAGTGTTGAGGCTGTCATTCTCAGCATCTATGTGGATGTTAAAATCGCCCACTATAATTATCTTATCTGAGCTAAGCACTAAGTCAGACAAAAGGTCTGAAAATTCACAAAGAAACTCACAGTGACGACCAGGTGGACGATAGACAACAACAAATAAAACTGTTTTTTGGGACTTCCAGTTTGGATGGACAAGACTAAGAGTCAAGCTTTCAAATGAATTAAAGCTCTGTCTGGGTTTTTGATTAATTAATAAGCTGGAGGGGAAGATTGCTGCTAATCCTCCCCCTCAGCCCGTGCTACGAGCATTCTGACAGTTAGTGTGACTCGGGGGTGTTGACTCATTTAAACTTACATATTGATCCTGCTGTAACCAGGTTTCTGTAAGGCAGAATACATCAATATGTTGATCAATTATTATATCATTTACTATCAGGGACTTAGAAGAGAGAGACCTAATGTTTAATAGACCACATTTAACTGTTTTAGTCTGTGGTGCAGTTGAAGGTGCTATATTATTTTTTCTTTTTGAATTTTTATGCTTAAATAGATTTTTACTGGTTGTTGGTGGTCTGGGAGCAGGCACCGTCTCTACGGGGATGGGGTATTGGGGGCATGGCAGGGGGAGAGAAGCTGCAGAGAGGTGTGTAAGATTACAACTCTGCTTCCTGGTCCCAACCCTGGATAGTCACGGTTTGGAGGGTTTAATAAAATTGGCCAGATTTCTAGAGATGAGAGCTACTCCATCCAAAGTGGGATGGATGCCATCTCTCCTAACAAGACCAGGTTTTCCCCAGAAGCTTTGCCAATTATCTATGAAGCCCACCTCATTTTTTGGACACCACTCAGACAGCCAGCAATTCAAGGAGAACATGCAGCTAAACATGTCACTCCCGGTCCGATTGGGGAGGGGCCCAGAGAAAACTACAGAGTCCGACATTGTTTTTGCAAAGTTACACACCGATTCTATATTAATTTTCGTGACCTCCGATTGGCGTAACCGGGTATCATTACTGACAACGTGAATTACAATCTTACCAAATTTACGCTTAGCCTTAGCCAGCAGTTTCAAATTTCCTTCAGTGTCGCCTGCTCTGGCCCCCAGAAGACATTTGACTATGGTTGCTGGTGTCGCTAACTTTACATTTCTGAAAACAGAGTCGCCAATAACCAGAGTTTGATCCTCGGCGGGTGTGTCGCCGAGTGGGGGAAAAACAGTTAGAGATGTGAACGGGTTGGTGGTGTACAGGGGGCTTGTGTTTAGGACTACGCTTCCTCCTCACAGTCGTCCAGCCGGCCTGCTTTCCCGGCTGCTTGGGATCTGCTGGGGGACAGCTAACGGCGGCTAAGCTACCTTGGTCCGCACCAACTACAGGGGCCTGGCTAGCTGTAGGATTTTCCAAGGTGCGGCGCCGAATCTCCAATTCGCCCAGCCTGGCCTCCAAAGCTACGAATAAGCTACACTTATTACAAGTACCATTAATGCTAAAGGAGGCCAAGGAATAACTAAACATTTCACACCCAGAGCAGAAAAGTGCGGGAGAGACAGGAGAAGCCGCCATGCTAAACCGGCTAAGAGCTAGTAGCTGCGCTATGCTAGCGGATTCCTAAAAACACACAAAGTGAATAATGTGTAAATAATTTAGAGGTGATTCAGCAGAGGGAGTGCTTTAGTTAAGGCACGTGAAGATTACACTGTGAAACAAATCGTTATCTAGTTATCTAGATCAATCTAACTGCGCAGATTAAACAGCTAACAGATACAGCAAAACACCGCTGTGCTCTGGAACAGGAAGTGCTACAATACCGCAGTGAGAGCCAACCACCAGTAGAGGCAATAAATGCAGGGAAAGCAACTCCCCGCATTGGCTGCATAGGACCGCTGCTGCTTTGCCTTACTTTTACATCAGCGTGTGTTTGGTACTGCATCTGACCATGCTAACATTAGCATACCCTCCGGTGGCTAACTTAGACACCCTCAACACACCCAGGTAGGCACTTAGACATCAGCCGCGTCAACCGGCAACGTAGCCTCGCGTGATGACGTCATCAAATTTTCAAGCTCGCTGTTCGTATCGTTTGCAAAATGTGGATTGGAGAGGCT